>NC_045447.1:2104152-2115350 GCF_002776525.5 Piliocolobus tephrosceles
GAGGCTGAGGCAGGAGAATGGCGGGAACCCGGGAGGCGGAGCTTGCAGTGAGCCGAGATCACGCCACTGCACTCCAGCCTGGGCAACAGAGTGAGATTCCGTCTCAAACAACAACAACAAAAAAAGGCAGCACCACCTGGCCTGGGCCCAGACTGTCCAAGCAGCCCTCGCCCGAGGTGCTGGGAGAGTTCCATGGCTGCTGTGCAGGGTGCTGTGTTGCCACCTTGTACCAAGATCCATGGGAAGACAGAAACTAGGAAAATTGCAGGAGAGGTGGCCAGCGGAGAAAACGGTGTGATGCGGCCAGCGAGTGCCTGGGGCAGCGGGGACGTGCTGTGTGTGTTTTTGTAAGTAACGTGCACTGAGGACAAATCTGAGAAACCACAGATGGGGCCACATCCCACCGTGAAAACCAAATCCTGGCAAACATCTTGGAACATTTTCTTCTTCCCGTCTTATGTTTTTGCTGTTTCTAGGCCAGCTTGATCATGTCACACGGCCGTGATTCTGTTGTGTGTGCAGTTTGGGCTGTCAGAGCAACTTTTTGTTTTCTTACATGTTATTTCTGGGCACAAAGGTGCTTTATTTTTTTATTTTTTATTTTTTATTTTTTTATTATTAGACTTTAAGTTCTAGGGTACATGTGCACAACGTGCAGGTTTGTTACATATGTATACATGTGCCATGTTGGTGTGCTGCACCCATTAACTCATCATTTACATTAGGTATATCTCCTAATGCTATCCCTCCCTCCCCTCCCCACAATAGGACCTGGTATGTGATGATCACCTTCCAAGTGCTCTCATTGTTCAGTTCCCACCTATGAGTGAGAACATGTGGTGTTTGGTTTTCTGTTCTTGCAATAGTTTGCTGAGAATGATGGCTTCCAGCTGCATCCATGTCCCTACAAAGGACACAAACTCATCCTTTTTTATGGCTGCATAGTATCTGGGCACAAAGATGCTTTTTTAAAAAAAAAAAAAAAAAGTGTGGAATAAAAATGTGTCGTAGAAATTCCCAACAAACAGAATGAAACCATGTGGAATTGTGAACCAGATAAAAGGCCACAGAAATGAGACACTTTGCCAGGATGCACGGGCCGAGGAGCCGAGGCTGTGGAGGGGTCCACCGGTGAGCAGCCCACGGCGGGGCTGCTGGGAGCACCCTCTGTTTCCGCGTCCCCTGCTGTCTGCTGCGCTGACTGGATGAGAGCGTGAACCCTCTGCCTCAGTTGCATGTGGTGTGAGGCTTGAGGAAGGTGTGGCCAGGGATGCAGGGAGCTTGCGTGGCTTTTCCCTCATCCACTGAAAGTGGCCTCGAAATATGAATTGGTTTCTCTTAGCCGGCGTAAGCAGGAACGGTATTTGGTCGTTGTTTCTGAAAGAGGTTTCTTTGTTGTTGTTGTTGTTGTTGTTGTTGTTGTTGTTTTTAAATTACAGAGAAAAGACCAGTATCTTAAACAAAGCTGTGGTACATTACGTAGAAAAATAGCAATCTGGGCCAGGCGCGGTGGCTCAAGCCTATAATCCCAGCACTCTGGGAGGCCGAGACGGGTGGATCACGAGGTCAGGAGATCG
The DNA here is from genome assembly GCF_002776525.5 of Piliocolobus tephrosceles. Classification (NCBI taxonomy): domain Eukaryota; kingdom Metazoa; phylum Chordata; class Mammalia; order Primates; family Cercopithecidae; genus Piliocolobus; species Piliocolobus tephrosceles. Next base: position 2,105,730 of record NC_045447.1, read on the forward strand.
AGACCATCCTGGCTAACATGGTGAAACCCTGTCTCTACTAAAAAATACAAAAAAAAAAAAAAAAAAAAAAAAAAAAAAACTAGCCGGGCGAGGTGGCAGGCGCCTGTAGTCCCAGCTACTCGGGAGGCTGAGGCAGGAGAATGGCATAAACCCAGGAAGCGGAGCTTGCAGTGAGCCGGGATCCAGCCACTGCACTCCAGCCTGGGTGACAGAGCGAGACTCCGTCTCAAAAAAAAAAGAAAAATAGCAATCTGAACCACTAACACACACAAGCCTTCATATTTGTAGTGTCCGATTCCAGGCATGCTTTTAACAGAACCTAAGTTTGAGATCATAGCTTGTTCTTAGAGAAGACTTCTTACTCTTTTGACATGATTTATAGTCGAATCATTGATTTAGACAAGTGGTCAGAATCAGAATACAAGTCTACAAAGAGCCTTATCAGTGTCTCAGTGACAGGCAGACATACATTCCCATTCAGAAATCACTGGGCTTCTGGTCGCAAGGCTGTGCCACGGCACTGTCCCACGTGGCTCACTCCGTTCCTCCAGGCAGATCCCAGAGGCGCCTGAGTCTTGCCTCTGCACCTGCCTCTCCCACGGTGCGGCGTGCCCTGCCACACTGCTGACTCTGCCGAGGCCTCCAGGCTCCATGATAACCAGCGCCCATCCCTTGACCCATTGGTGCCCCTTTAGGCTGTCCCCTCAAAGTCTCAGGGCCTGGAAGGACCCCTACAGGGTGAGGAGCCGGGAAATGTTTGTGAATTGTTGGCAGTGCAATTTTTACACCCCAGAGAAAGAACACAAATCTTTTAAAAAGAAAACCTCACTGGTCAGCTTCAGAAACCATGACTTTGATACTGGTGACTGAAGCACGAGCCAGGCACTCCGCTTCCTCGTGTGAGTCATTGCTCTGGGTTGCAGTGAGGGCAGGTCTCTCTTCACAGAATTGTCCCAGCTCATCATGAACAAACGGTGAGAGATGACACGTCACCATTTCACTGCAGCCCTAGCGCATTAATGCATTTAGGTCGTGATCACTAAGGAGAGAGGTGTCGCTTGCCTCTGGGTGGAAGGATGCCCCACTACCTACAAAGTCATCTCACCAAACAAATTAGACAGGCATCTAGATCTGAGTGCCCTGTTACAGAAGAGCCAGGAGTCCAGGGTGCTGTCGGTCAAACCCCAAGAAGGAAAGTGCCAGGACCCACGAGCCCAACCAACAAGCCTGGCTGGGGTCTCGATTCAAACAAACTTTAAACAAATGAACAAATAGGGACTTTTTGTTGTTGTTGCTTTTTAAGACGGAGCCTCCCTGTGTCGCTGGCTCACTGTAGCCTCTGCCTTCTGGGCTCAAACGGTCCTCCCACCTCAGCCTCTCGAGTAGCTGGGACCACAGGTGTGTGCCACCAATGCCCAGCTAATTTTTTTGTGTGTTTTTTTTTAAGAGACAAGGTTTTACCATGTTGCCCAGGCGGGTCTCAAACTCCCAAGCTTAAACCTTACCTCCTTGGCCTCCCAAAGTGCTGGGATTCCAGGCGTGAGCTGCCATGCCCAGTGGAGAGCCTTCATCTTTCAGAGGTAACGCCTGGTAGATTTCGTGTGGCAATGACGTGTGGTCTGAGATTTGCTTTGGGACAGTTCTGGAAGTGGGTGGAGGCTTTGGCGAAACAGGATTCACCCTGAACTGGTAATTATTGGTCCAAGAGGTAGGATGTGTGGGATTTGTTACATTTTTATCTCTATTTTATTTTCATGTTAGAAATTTTCCATAGTAAAAATTTTAGAGTTAGGAACAAAAAATTAAAGTAAGAACTTTAGAGATAGGAACAAAAAATATGGCTCCTTTTAGCCTCCCCAAAATGGCACAGGTGTTCCAGGGTTTGTGGGCAGCGTCTGGGATGGTGTTGGAAACCACTTCACATGTGTCTATGTGCGCGTCCTTGCCCTGAAAGAGCCTGCTCAGGTGCTGCCAGTACCTGCTCGCTGGAGTGAGAACATTGGAAAGTTTTTGCTGAACAGCCTGGACCATGTCCGATTAATCTGCACATACGTGTTTGCTGTCCTGATGAAGTGCCGGCCGCTGACAGCCGCTTCTGTAACCAGCGCTTTCATCCATCAGGGTGTCATTTAATTAGGGGACCGCAGCCCCATCCCTGCTGCATGATGTGCAAGTTCAGCACAAATCCGCTTGTTCTGTGACCATCTGTGGTAGGAGAGGCATCATGCTGTTGGTGGAAGTTCTCTTTCCTAGCTCCACATAGACGCTCTGTGTGGTGAGGGCCTAACTGATGACATAGAGCGGGTAGGTGGGCTGGTCTCTTAGGTGTCTGCAGCCTAGAGTGGGGACCGCTGGGTCCTGGGCTTCCCGAGAGTTCAGTGCTCACCACACTGAAAGTCATGCTCCTGCTTTTCAGACTGGGCCAGCGCCATCCGCGTGGCGGCTCTGGACTGCATGGAAGAGAAGAACCAGGCTGTGTGCCATGACTATGACATCCACTTCTACCCCACCTTCCGGGTGAGTATCACGGGCTGCTTGTCTGTTGAAGTTCACCTTCTACCCCACCTTCCGGGTAAGTATCACGGGGTTTCTTGTATGTTGAAATTCGCCACATCATAGTGCCTGTGTTTTGGCCTCTCTGGCTCTCTCCTTAAAACTTCGTAGGAATTGTAGGAACTGATGTTTGCTGGGGGCAGCTCTTGTTCCACCCTGTTGTGCTGCAGCAGTGTCTGTGGGACTGTCCGTGCTCACACAGCCCCGGTCACATGGAGGGGATGCGTGAAAAGACCCCCTGCAGCCTGCATGGCCAGAGGGCACAAGGACACCAGGAGCACAAGGGCTGGCACCCTAACCTGAAGCCACACATGTGGTCCATGTACCACGGGGCTCCCCTCGGTGGAACACACACACACTCACCCATGCACACACACCCACAGGGCCTCTGCCTTCCTGAGCCAGGGTCAGCCCCGCAGAAGACAAGGCTGTGCCCATTGCTCCCACTAGGGGGCAGAGGTACCTGTGACCTGTTGCAGGCCCGTGCATAGCATGTGTGTACACGCCGGTGCTGCTGCCTCCTGCACGCCTTGACACGGACATCTCCAGAAATGTAGGCACCTTGGGCCCACTTCCCAGGAAGCTTTGTGCCCCCGTCCTTGTCAGCCCTGGTGCCTTGCTGTGTGGTGTGGTGTCACGTCATGGTGGCTTCCCTTGTATTTTGGGGGCTGTTTTCACTGTGCTGGCAGCACCTGTGGTCCTGCCCCAACAGGTGCCATGCTGGGCAGCACCGGTGTCAGCCCAGCCCCAGGGCCTCTCGGGGCCTGTGTCGCACGCTTGCTTGCCTGTCCCTGCGTGTGATTACGTCAGGATGGCTTCCTGTTTTGTTTTAGCTTCAGACACAGGTCACACTGTGCTGTGTGTAAACTTTCGGGCCTTCTTTCCGTTACTTAATGGGACGTTGTTCAGATCCACTACGGTGCTCATTGGATGGGATTGTCCAGTGACGTCACTCTGAGAACCAGAATCCCCCGTTGCCAGGCATGTGGGCTCTTCCAGGCTTTGGTGGCCTTGAACAGTACTGCTGTGTTCATTCCCGGGCACGGGAAGAGCTGAGGCTGGGAGAGAAGCCGTTGGGCCGCGAACCAGGTCTGTGCACAACAGACCTGCAGGGCCAGCAGCGTCAGGCCGTTTCATGCTCGCCCAGGGAGCGGTGCAGTAGGAAGCACCAGCAGCTTCATTTGCATTTCCCTGGCGGCTGCGGTGCCGGCACATCTGGCTTCATGGGCCGTGGGTGTCACAGGTGAAGTGTCTGCCTGTCGTCTGCACATTTCCCTCTTGGCTGGCCGGTGCTTTTCTTACCAACCTGATCTCCGCCATCCTGTAACCTTGTCTCGTCACTGTCTTTGATGTGCCCTTTGATGAAGAAAGTTTTTAATTTTAACCTAAGAACCCTTGCCATCCACTCAGAGATACTGCATGGTGTCTCCTCCTCCTGCAGATCTCTGTGTTGTTACAGCTAACGTTACAGCTGACCATTAGGACACACGCTCACTACCAAGTCCCGGAGAGCCGTGTCTTTAATGATTCCAGCCCGGTTGAACTGTCTTTTGCTTCTAGCCCTGTTGGGTCAGAAGATGTCAATGATGGGACTGCTGATTGGAGCTAACCTTAGCCCCCTCGTAAATCTGACAGGAAACACTAATATGCACAGAGACATGGAGAAGCGTGTGGTTTGTCATCCATTTATGAAAACTTTCCGAAGGAAATTGAGTAAAGCTCCCTCTCTAAGGTGACGGTCGTTTTGTTGCTTAAACACATATGCAGATGCCCACGCGAGGCTGCCTCTTACTTGTTCTTTGTTTTTCCTCTTAGTATTTTAAAGCATTTACGAAGGAGTTTACAACTGGAGAAAATTTTAAAGGTAAGGACATAAGCATTGTATTTTAGTCCCCGAGATTCCCCTCATAAACCTGCTAAAGACACGCGGTCCCAGAGCTGGGGGAGCTCCCAGCCCGGGGCCAGCACCTTTGACTCTGCTGACCTTCCTGCCTGCTTTCCCTCAAGAGTTCAGACGTTAATAGCTTCAAGAGAAATTTTCATTTTGTGATTTGCCTTGCTTGGCAAATACGGTAGTAAAAACTTTTTCAGAGTAAATTTGTTATTATAAAAATATCTGGAGATGTACAGATCACATGTACCCACCCGATGAATTTTTGCAAACGACCTCACCCAGGCGAGCATCACCCAGTGTGATCAGACCCCGTAGGCCGCACCTGGGGGTGCTCTGCCTGTAAATGGCCTGGTGGAATTGCCTGGCCAGCTCCTCACTGCGCCCTGGGGGGCTCTGCCTGTAAGTGGCCTGGCGGAATTGCCTGGCCTGCTCCTTGCCACGCCCTGGAGGGTCTCTGCCTGTAACTGGCCTGGTGGAATTGCCTGGCCTGCTCCTCGCTGCGCCCTGGGGGGCTCTGCCTGTAAGTGGCCTGGTGGAATTGCCTGGCCTGCTCCTTGCCACGCCCTGCGGGGGCTCTGCCTGTGAGTGACCCAGTGGAGCTGCCTGGTCTGCTCCTCGCCACACCGTGTCTTGCCATCTGCCTCTGTTGCCTGTCCGTGTGGCCCACCCATGCGTGTCTCACTGCCGTGTGGTCTCCAGTTGTGTGAATCCCGTGCTGTCTATACCACGCCTGTGGGTGGCATTGGGCACACCTGCTGGGATTGCACACGTTGCTGCCACCTGCACCCTGCTGTCTTTGGGCACCGGGCTGGGACGGGGCTGCTGTCCCTGGGTGTGCGCCTGCCCCTCGAGGATAGCTGCACACACCTCTGACCCTGGTGTGCTTCCGGCAGGACCCGACCGAGAGCTGCGAACAGTCAGACAGACCATGATTGACTTCCTGCAGAACCACACGGAAGGAAGGCGGCCGCCTGCCTGCCCGCCCCTGGACCCCATTCAGTGAGTAGCTCCGTGAAGGAGGTGGCTGTTAGACTCACACTGAGCTGTGCAAGGAATGTAATAGGTTTCTATTAAGTGATGTGGCCACTGGAATGTGGTGGGCAACTCGCTGCTGTTGACAGCACTAAAAGCCTCTTTTTTTCTCTTGAAAGGCCCAGTGATGTTCTTTCCCTCCTTGACCACCGTGGCAGCCATTACGTGGCTATTGTCTTTGAAAGCAACAGCTCCTACCTTGGACGAGAGGTACGGCTTCTGCGTGGGCTCCAGGTGTCACACGTGGTGTGATTGGGGTTGGCGGTGCATCTGTGATGAGATTCGTGGGTGCCGGTCACCACGTCGGCGTCTCGTGTCCTGTCTGTGGCTTTAGGTCTTGTTCATTATCAGAAGTGTAGTTAACGTTCCTCAGCAAAGTCACTGGTGTCTGGAGAAGACTGTTAGGAGGAACGAGCTTGGCGGTGGGAGGGGTTCGGAAGGTGGCCTAACCCCAGGTTTGAAACTGAGAGGGCTTTGCAGAAGAGCTCATTTTTATGACAGGCTCAGCTCACCTTGAGGTCATTCTGTATTTTGCGTGCGTTATTGCTGAGATTTTTTCATTGCTATATTCTGAACGCTCAACATTTTTGCCAAATCCAAGATTCCGTAAAACATCATTTCTATCATTGTCATACTTTGATTTCACACGTATAGTTCTGAAGCCTCGCTCTTGGCCAAGTCTAAATAAGGTCCAGGGACCAGGTGCAGGGGCAGCCCAGGGAGAGTCATTATTGCCAGCAGTCTTTCCGGAGACGAAAGGCCTCACCCCACACACGTTCGCCCAGCACTCACCCTGAGCTTCTCCTCCTCCTCCTTGCAACTTGATAGGCAACTGTTTTCTGTCCACTGGGGGGGCCTTGCGTTGAATAGAGGAAACAGCCTTGCCCCTGTGAGGGCTTTTGGAGACACACTTGGGAAGGAAGCTGCAGACACCTACGCTGTGACCATCTCGCTTTATGCCCTGGCTGCCCTCCTGGCACCCCAGCACTGCCCCTCCAGGTTTGGTGGTGACGCCAGGATGCCTTCCCGTGGTTGGCCAGGATTCTCCGTGGAGGGCTGAGGAACCACTAGTGGTGTGTGGCTCTCCCAGACCCTTTGCCCTTGTCCCAAGGCCCCTCGTGCCCTTGCTGTCTCAGGTGGGGCCTCCACACACGCAGACCAGAGGCAGGTGTTCCCCCGAGCAGAGGTGGGTGTGGGCCTGTCTTGCACACTCCCCTACCTCCCTGGTATGCTGGTGCGATCGTGGCAGCCAGGCTCCACCCGTGCAGGAGGAGTGCTCTTCAGCACAGAGTCAGGGCACGGCCCAGACACCAGTGCAGCCCAAGAGTAATGATCAGCTCTTCGCAGACACACCCAGCTCAGGAGAGGCACGGCCCCTCAGGGCACCCAGTTCACCCCTTTAGCCAGAGCCCTTGGTTTGAGGAGCAGCTGGTTGTGTTGCTCTCTAAGAGAAGGAAAGATGTACGCCCAGTGTGGTGGTGGTGCACACGGGGTTTCTTCCGAAATGCTGAGATGCCAGTCCTGTGCTCTCTCTGCCACCGAGACCCTATTGCTGCCCCTTCAGCCTGAGCAGAACCAGACAGGAGCAGGGTGGCTGGGGAGGAGCGGCAGCTCAAGGCCTGCTGCCCTGGCCACGAAGCTTCCACAGGCGGGACAGGAATGTGAGGCCATGGGGCGTGGCTGCTGTGTACAAGGACTCACTTGACCAGTGTCAGTGTTGTTAGAGGCGCCCTGGTTTTAGAAAGTCAAGTGCAAATTCATGGATAAGGGTGTTCTTTGGTCTGTAAAATTGCCAAATAACGCTGGTTTCTGTGCATGGCGTGTGTGCCATCAGTTGCCTTAAAGTGCGGTAAGAATTCAGATGTGCGTGAGGATGTGAGTAAGGGTCTTGCCTGCAGGGGGCACACTTCGTGCCCTTTTGGGAAAGGTTCCCTGCAAGGCCGTGTGTCTGCACGCCGTGTTTTCTGAGAAGCTGCCAGCCCCTGTGGAAGTGTCATTGTGTTCTCACCCCCAGGTGATCTTAGACCTGATCCCGTATGAAAGCATCGTGGTGGTCCGGGCGCTGGATGGGGACAAAGCATTTCTGGAGAGGCTTGGTGTTTCCTCAGTGCCTTCGTGTTACCTCATCTACCCAAATGGGTCGCATGGATTGATCAACATGTGAGTGCCCTGTGGGATCTGGGAACCGCGTGCTGTGCGGAGTGACTGAGCAGAGGCTCCGAGTAGACCATGCAAGTCTGGTGTGAGATCCGGGGAGCCCTGGCCTCTCCACCCCACTTCCCTGGGCAGATTTGGGCCCTGGCTCTCAGCCCTTGGGTATTGCTGATCTGTGCTGTGTTTTCGTGGATTTCTGTTTTCTCACTGCTGTGTCCCTGCACCTAGGAGGGGCCTGGCGTGGTGACTTACCAAGAGCCGCAGAGGAAACCGTGGCTAAACCCACACATGCACGCGGGCTGCTGGGCCAGTGCTTCAGGAGCAGCAGATGCTCCTCAAACATGGCTCTGGGTGGACTCTGGGCTGCCGTTTGGTCTGTATCTGGGGCTGGCAGGCAAGCCCATGTGCCTGCCTCTGCAGAATGAGAAGTAGGGGTGGGCGCCAGGCCCTGCCCCTCATGTTCTACTCTCTTCCCTAAGAACCGCAGAACCTTGGCAAGCCATTTGCCTCTGCGTGGAGTGCCCATGTGCCCCTCAGATAAGCCCTTTGCCTCTGCGCGGAGTGTGTGCCCCTCAGGTAAGCCCTTTGCCTCTGCGCAGAGTGCCCGTGTGCCCTTCAGATAAGCACAACAAAAAAGTAAACAACTTGAATAAGGTTCAAAAAAGAACAGTGAGAAAAATGAGGCTGGGCACAGGTGCATCGTTTGAGTCTAGGAGTTCAAGACCAGCCCAGGCAATATAGTGAGACCCCGCCTATGCTAAAAATAAAAAACTAGCTGGGCCTGGTGGTGTGTGCCTGTAGTCCCAGCTACTCGGGAGGCTGAGGTGGAAGGATCGCTTGAGCTTCAGAGGTCAAGGCTGCAGTGAGCTGAGATCATGCCACTGCACTCCAGCCTGGGCAACAGAGCCAGACCCTGTCTCAAAAAAAGAAAAAGAAAAGAAAAAACAAAAAATGATTGAGAAAGTTAAGTAACGCCCTGAGGCTGGAGGGGACCCGGCCTCCTCACCTTGGGGAGAAGGACAGCATGAGGCCGGCCTGCCCCACACGGGGCGGCCCGTTTCCCTGGCCTGAAGCCGCAGCACCTCCAGCATGTGCGGGTTTAGCCACGGTTGACTCTGTGGCTCCTGGTGACTCACCACACCAGGCTCCTGGGTTCAGGGACACAGCAGTGAAGATAGGACATGTTTCCTGTCTCTTGGGGCTTCCAGTTGAGCCTCTTCAAAGATCGACTGGGGCACAGAGGGCGCCCTACAGAAGCCCCGAAGGCCACAGCTTCTTAGGTATATTTCTATCTTTTTGAAAAGGCCACCAGGCGTGGTGGCTTACACCTGTCATCCCAGCACTTTGGGAAGCTGAGGTGAGAGGATTACTTGAGCCCAGGAGTCTGAGACCAGCCCAGGTTGATAATGAGACTCCAGACTATGAAAAATAAAACATCAGCTGGGTATGGCGGAGTGTGCCTGTGGCCACAGCTACTTAGGGTGCTGAGGTGGGAGGATCATTTGAGCCCAGGAGGTTGAGGCTGCAGTGAGCTGAGATTGCACCACTGCACTCCAGCCTGGGCAACAGAGCAAGATCCTGTCTCAAAAATAGGTAAGGGAAAATAAAAAAGATAAAGCTGGAATTCAGGGTAACCACAGAGGCTATTGAGCTTGTTAGGAGATGCTCTGAGTGCTTGGGGATCCCGCTGTGCCGACAAGGTGGCCCATTCCAGGCCTGGGGCACAGCACCGCCCTTGGCAGAGCGGCCTGAACCACTGCCAGATGTTTGTTTAGTGTTAAAAGTATCATATAGACAACTTCTTAGTGTCAAATAATGTTAGTAGTTTTATAGATATTTTAATATTTTTGCAAATATCACTGCTACATTCTGTCTTTGGAAACAAGCTCCACGTCACACTGAAGTGCTCAATAATGGCATTGAGGGTGTCCTCAGAAGGCGGCTCCACCCTGTCCACACGGGGCGGGCACGCAGGGGGCTCAGCTCCA
>NC_045447.1:2115360-2144564 GCF_002776525.5 Piliocolobus tephrosceles
CCACACGGGGCGGGCACGCAGGGGGCTCAGCTCCACCCTGTCCACACAGGGAGGGCATGCGGGGCTCAGCTCCACCCTGCCCACACAGGGCAGGCACGCAGGGCTCAGCTCCACCCTGTCCACACAGGGCGGGCACACAGGGGGCTCAGCTCCACCCTGTCCACACAGGGTGGGCACACAGGGGGCTCAGCTCCACCCTGTCCACACAGGGAGGGCACACAGGGGGCTCAGCTCCACCTTGTCCGCACAGGGCGGGCACGCAGGGCTCAGCTCCACCCTGTCCACACAGGGCGGGCACGCAGGGAGCTCAGGGGCCTGACTTGAGGGAGGGGCTGACGTCCACCTCAGGCCCCGACTTCCAGATGCCCCACTCAGGGCTGGCAGGTTGTGGGCGCGTCGGTGAAGGCTCTTAGGCATGTTGGAAATCGCAGTCAGAATAAAGCTGATCTTGGCAGATGCTCAACCCAGCTTTACAAAATGCCTTAAGTTCCCCACAAACATAAATGAGTCCTAGTGCTTATGACAAGTGGAACTGGTTATAAATCTGTGGATTTGGTGTCTCCTCTTATCCCCAGGTGGAGGCTCAGCCAGGGCCCAGGCAGGGTGTCGGCTGTCCCCACTGACCCCCAGTCCCCAGTACATGCCTGAAGGATGGATGGGGTGGCCCAGAGCTTTCCTGAATGCCGGGGGCTCCTGCTTCAGGATTTTATAAAGGAGGCTCTTCTCACCTTTGCCCTCCCCTTTCTCACAGCGGGAAGCCTCTGCGGGCCTTCTTTTCCTCTTACCTGAAGTCATTGCCGGATGTGAGGAAAAAATCGCTTTCCTTGCCTGAAAAGCCAAACAAAGAAGAAAATTCAGAAGTCGTGGTTTGGAGAGAATTTGACAAGTAAGTATTCATTTTGAACTGAAGCCCCCTGGGGACAGCGCGGTTAGGCCGAAGGCTGCGTGCTTGCTGGGCGGGCTCACTCAGAAACCCACCCCAGCCGCGGAGGGCTGCTCAGGAGCCCTCCCAGGGGTCCCGGGAGTCCGTGGGGAGGAGCCAGGCCAGGGAGAGGTGCTGTGGAGGGAAAGGTTGGGCATTCCCTGACTCTGCCATGTCCCGTCGTAGGTCCAAGCTGTACACGGCGGACCTGGAATCAGGGCTACACTACCTCCTGCGGGTGGAGCTGGCAGCCCACAAGTCCCTGGCTGGAGCAGAGCTGAAGACACTCAAGGACTTTGTGACTGTCTTGGCTAAGGTTTGGGACGGTTCTGGTCTGGGCTGCGTGTGGGAATTTGGCCCTGCACAGAGTGGGCCCTGGGGGCCATCGGACCCTGCAGGGGTTCCACCGTCTCCACTGAGGTGCTCTCCACCTTGCTTTGTCCGCTCAGGCCTGCGCCCCAACTCATTCCACCCGTTTCCCGAGTGCCTCCTGCGTCCCATGCTGTTCCCCGCACTGGGGCTGGGGCGGTGGATGTGGAGAGAGGCGGGGCCATGAGCCAAGCACCTGTTGGAAAAGCCCGGCTCTGGCTTCCTGGAGAGGAGACGGAGGAGGGAACGGAGGCACACACCTCAGCTGGCTCTCAGAGGAGTGGTGCACAGGGGCTTGAGGGGAGAGGGAAAGGCAGGGGCCGTGCAGATCCGGGTGGGGTGTGCACCTGCTCTGCCAGCCAGGTTCAGGGAGGGGCCCTGGGGGCTTCACACTCAGCACCATCACAAGCACAGATGTGGTGTCTGAAACCACTGAGGGGATTGCCAGGAGCGGGCAGAGATGCAGCCCAACAGAGCTCAGGCCTGGCTGTGCCCAGGGTCAGGCTGAAGAGGACCCGCCAAGGAGGTGGCCAGGTGTAACTCCGTGAGCTCAGTTACTTCTTACTGTCTAAATGACCAGGAGGCTTAGGCTTAAACCATTTCTCTTGCGAAAAATAAGATGCTAGTGATAGAATAATTTATACTCAGCACTTTGGATGGAGTTTACTTACAATGTGATTTGTGAAAAGTACAGGAAACCTTGAAGGGACAGAGGCACCTCAGATGGATGCACGAACCCTGCCTCGGCAGGTTTTTACCCCACGGTGCCATCCAGAGTTCAGAAATCTCTAGCTGGCCTCGTTTCCTTTAAGAAAGTGTCCTGCTAATCTGTCCATCATATTAGCGGAGGACAGTGTGGCTCTTAGTGGTGATGGCTGCCGGCCAGCTAATTCGCTGGAGTCGCACAGCTGTCGCGAGGCAGACCTGCTGTCCTCTCCCTGCTTCTCTGTCTTCCCCCTTAGTCTAGTTAGACCTGGAGCTTTTACACTTGTGCTCTAGGTAACTCCTTAGGCCAGGATATAAATAAGTTATTCTTTTTTTTTTTTCTTTTTTTTTTTTGTTGAGACAGTCTTGCTCAGTCGCCCAGGCTGGAGTGCGGTGGTGCGATCTCGGCTCACTGCAAGCTCCACCTCTCGGGTTCACGCCGTTCTCCTGCCTCAGCCTCCCAAGTAGCTGGGACTACAGGCACCCACCACCACGCCCAGCTAATTTTTTTGTATTTTTAGTAGAGACGGGGTTTCACCATTTTAGCCAGGATGGTCTCGATCTCCTGACCTCATGATCCGCCCGTCTCAGCCTCCCAAAGTGCTGAGATTACAGGCTGAGCCACTGCGCCCAGCTGTAAGTTATTCTTAATATTTTTCTGAAGTTTAGTTGGATGTCCAAAATAAATTTGATACTGGTAAATTAATCGTACTTTTTCACCTACGTGGGAGAGTAATATATTGGACTGAGCTAAAGATGCCGGCGTTTCTGGTCTGGCATCACCACCATGAGCTTCAGCTCGGGTTGGAGGAGCTCTTTGGGTGGCCAGCGTTTCTGGTCTGGCATTGCCACTCGTGAGATTTCAACTCGGGTTTTCGGAGCTCTTTCGGCAGCCTGCGTTTTGCACGGTTTGTGGTGCAGCAGCTGATCAGAGTTCCTCCTAAAAAGACAGAGCCCTGGGATCTTCTCAGCCAGATGCCTCCCTAAGCTGTGTTGATGTCAGCCAGCCTCACGGCCCACACGAGGCCACAGGCAGTTAGCCCCGGCTGCCGGCACCTGTGCACTGCTGCACGCCCTTCACACAGTCAGCGATGACGGAGGGGAAGCCCAGTGGGCAGGCAGGTGGGGTCAGCGCAGCTCCTCGTGAGGAAGGCAGAATAAATCAGCAAGCCCCCGCCAGTTCCATGATGAGTCACACACCGTGACCTTGCCTGTCATCTGGAGGGAGTGAGGCCGTGGGCACAGGTGGGTGAGCTGCAGGCATGGGCTGGAGAAAGGCATGGCCATGGGCGCAGGCTGTCCTGGGGAGAGGCGCTGGCTGGACGCCTGCCCCACAGCCCCTCAGGTTTCCTACCTCCCATCAGAGAAACGCGAGTTCTGAGAGGCCCCGTCCTAGGTTCAGCCCCTCCGCAGATGGAGTTACTTGCCTCGGAGGTGCTGCGCCTGGCGGTGGGGGCGGGCCTGGGTTGGGTCTCTAGCTCTCCAGTGGCTCCTTCCTCGTGCAGCTGTTCCCTGGACGACCGCCAGTCAGGAAGCTGTTGGAGACGCTGCAGGAGTGGCTGGCCAGCCTTCCCCTGGACAGGATCCCCTACAACGCTGTGCTTGACCTGGTCAACAACAAGATGCGGGTGAGCCCCAGAACCCTTGCCAGCCATGCTGCGCCCTCCTTCCCTTGCCCTTAGCTGGTGCGTCTCCCTGCTCAGGGCCCAGGCTCCACTGTGAGGAAGGGGAGCGGCGACTTACTGTCTCCATGACGGCGTCATGGCTACGGCCTCGTGTCTGCCTTGGCAGCGTCATGCTGGGGCTTCAGTTTGAGGACAGCTCACCAAAAGTGCACTGTGACCACCTGTCCTTTGGACAAAATGGGGTTTTCTCAAGCAATGTAGTACTTGGGCTTTTTAAGTTTGTAGTAAGCCAGTCTAATGAAAAATGATGTATTCAGTAAGTGTGGGCAGTCCTGCCAGAGCTTTCCCCAAGACCAGCTGCCAGCAGGTGCCAGTCTTCACTCAGGGGACCAGCACCCCGAGAGGTCCTGGCACTCCGTCTTGCTGTTCCCTCCTTAGTCCAGATCAGCAGCTTCTCTATGGCCCCCAGAGCATTTAGTCACGGGCAGTAAACCCACCATGTGCTTGTCCGACCCCCCCGTGGCCAGCGTGGTCAGTGACACACAGCAGGTCTTTTGGGAATTCTATAAGGTGCACTTATCGTGCTGTGACTTTGCCAGCTTTGTCATTCGCTGGCTGCAGCTGAGAAGCAGACGGTGCTGGGCTTCTTGCCTGAGTCTGTCTTCCACCTTGACTCCACTCTGAGCTCAGGGTCGTGGGCGCACCCTCTCACGTGACTGTGACGTATGACATCTCCCTTGAGCGCGCGTCCTGAGCTCAGGAGTCCTTAGGGAGGGAAAGGTTGATGAGACAGAAAACCAAACCGAATGGAATCTGCCCAGGGCTCACAGCCCTCCCAGGCCAGCAGTCACCCGCTCCGATGGCCACCCCATTGCTTCTCCAAAGTGAATACACCTTGTTTCTTCTGGCTGAGAATTATTTGATGGTTGAGCTTTTTTATGTTGTTAGTTGCTTTTTCTCTTAATACTGTCCTTACAACTAATTCTAATTTAAAAGAAAAGGTGAATACTTTTTAATGCTTAACATTACTGGTTTATCAGTGTACAGAAGAACTCTCCCTTCTCTTCAGAGTGGCTTGAGAGCTCCTTTAGTAAAGGAGACCATTTCCTCGTTTATTTTATTGAATTTGAATTTGCGTACGGTAGGAAGGTAGGAGGCACAGATCTTGTGTGTACAGTTGATACAGCTTCAGTAAACCACACCCCCATTAACCACCCCCCCAGTCAAGAAGGTATCTGTCGACTGTTTTTAATTTCAACAATTATCTTTTATTCTTTGGGTTTTTTTTTCCCCCAGATTTCTGGAATATTCCTTACTAATCACATAAAGTGGGTTGGATGTCAGGGAAGCCGAGCTGAGTTGAGGGGTTACCCGTGTTCTCTCTGGAAACTGTTCCACACTTTGACTGTTGAAGCCTCAACCCACCCAGACGCCCTGGTTGGCACAGGTAAGCTGTCCCTGTACAGGCCGGAGGGGCCGATGGACTGCCTAACACGTTAACCCAGCCGGTGTGTGCGAAGGTGCGTACTGCTGTATGTGAGGCAGCGTGTCTCCAGGGCACCAAGGCAGGGCAACTGCACTTCAGACTCTGCCCACAGGCAGCTTACCCAGCCAGGGCTGTGGCTGCGGGGGCACGAGTTCCCCTTGTCAGAACTCACAAGGATGTGCGTGGCTAACCTGCAGGAAATAAACCATGGAGAAGAAAGGGAATGCTGGCTGGGAATTTTCCTGCAGTGTAAACTCCCTGTTTTTTGCTTTAAAAAGACAGAATAAGTGAAATCTATTTGGAGAGGTGTTTTCATTATCAGCTGTTGCATAACAAATCACCCCGAAATTTAGCAGCCGGAGCTTCCCATGGTGATGAGCTCACAGTTTCTGAGGGTCGGGCATGGCCTTGTCTGGGTCCTCTTCTTCAGGATTGGTCAGGCTGCAATCGGAGTGTCAGCGGGGCCTGGGGGGGTGTCACCCGAGACCCACCTAGGGAGAGTGGATTCCCAGAACCCTCACGGGGCAGAGAGCAGGGCACACCTCCTTGCATGCGGCTTGCCTAAGGCCCTGAGCTCCGTGCTGGCTGTTGACTGCAGACCACGCTTAGGGCCTCTCCGTGGGGCAGCTCACATCATAGCAGCAAGCCTCATCAGCGAGCCAGTGAGAGGGTGCCCATCCGAGGATGACACTCTGTCACCTCTGTCAGATGCTGCTCATTAGTCACCAGGCCCAGGCCACTCGCAAGGGGTGGACATTACAGGAGGGGTGAGTATAGGTGGCGTGATCTCTGGGGACCGTCACGGAGGCTGCCCACCGCAAGGGGTTAAAACCTATAAAACTTTGAAGTTGGATTTAATAATTTTCAATTACTAGGAAATAGATAAAATGAAATTTTCTGTCCTTTACAGAACACTAAAGTATGTATTGGATTTTTTATTCCCTCTGAATTTTGATGTGTGTGTGCCTCTCAGTTGAAGCAGTGATTCAGGTTCATTAATGTTTACTTTAAAGCCGAAGTGGAGTCTTGACTCACACAGTTCAATACTCTTTCCAGTAAAATTCTCAAATTCTTTTACAGTTATTTTTTTACTACATAACAAACTAACCTAAAATGCTAGGGCTTAAAGCAGCCACCGCTGTGTTTGCTTATCAT
This sequence comes from Piliocolobus tephrosceles, assembly GCF_002776525.5. Taxonomy (NCBI): domain Eukaryota; kingdom Metazoa; phylum Chordata; class Mammalia; order Primates; family Cercopithecidae; genus Piliocolobus; species Piliocolobus tephrosceles. Next base: position 2,121,623 of record NC_045447.1, read on the forward strand.
GCTGTGGGTCAGCAATTTAGACTGGGCTCGGCCAGGTGGTTCTTCTGTGAGTTGCTGCTTGGGCTCACCTGCGTGTCTGCCTTCATCGGGTGGCAACTGGTCAGTCCAGGGGACCTTGGAATGCCTCGTACTGCTGAATGTGGTTTCCCCCGCAAGTAGCACCAGGTTCAGGCAGGACCCCCTGAGAGGCCTCAGTGTGGAGTCACATAGTATTACTTCTGCCATATCCTGTTGATCCAGCCTAAATTCATAGTGGGATAAATAGATCCCACCTGTTAATGGGAGAAGCAGCAAAGTCACATTGCGAGAGAGTGTCCTGGGATGGGGGCACTGTAGTGGCCATCTGAAAATCTACTGTTTTGGCCCTCCTCAAGGTGACATTGGATTACTGCTTCTCGAGGGTCTGGTTGGGGGAGAGGGTGGGTTTTAACCTCAAATCCTTTTCATAATGATACAGAAAAAAAGAGTAGTATGTTTTGGGGAGAAATGCTGGGAGCCGTCCAAACAAATGGAAATCAGAGCATCCACACTGCCTGATCTAACGCCCAGCCAGACCATGTAAACCTGATTCTGGGCCATGCACAAGGTTCACACCTGTAATCCCAGCACTGGAGGTTGCAGTGAGCCGAGATCATGCCACTGCACTCCAGCCTGGGCAAAAGCAAGACTGTCTCAAAAAAAAATAAAATAAAATAACTGTCTCTGAAACACGAGGCTGAGTTAGGAAACCTCACGTTTACACATGGGAAGTTCTGGTGAGGAGATGAGCTGACATGCCATCCCCCTTTCCATCTGCCCTGATCACACGGGCACACGCAGGCCTGAGCCGACACGCCGTCCCCCTTTCCGTCTGCTCTCATCACACGGGCACATGTGGGCATGAGGAACGGCTCCTTGAAGGCAGTGTGGGTACAGTGTTGGCTGAGGGAAGAAGTGGAATGACCAGGGTATTTGATTGTGAACTATGCTAGCACCGGGCCTAGTGTAGTGGAATTGTAAGAGCAGCGTGATGGCAAAGCATACCGCTGACAAGACCCTCAGCGCTCCTTCCTCCCATCAGCATATTGGAAGCAGCCTCCAGGAGTAGCCTCCTGCCAAGAGAATTGGGTCAGTGGCGACCACAGGATTAAGTCTTGGAAGGTTTTTCTTCTCTTTACTGTATGTTTAAGCCCCATCTAGTAAAATGCCTGCGAAGGCCTCTAATCCCCCCACAGGTAGAGGTTTATGGTTCTTGTCCACTTTAAAGATTAGGGTGGCCCCATGCTTGCGGTGATGTGGGGAAGAGGGAGGGGGATTACGTGGAGATGCAAGGCAGATGTCCGTGGAGCCCTCCCGGCAGGAGAGCAGGGCAGACGGGCCAGGTCACGGGGCCGGCCTGAGACACCGCCCCGCTGCCTGTGGACACACTCACGGCCAAGGAGGAGGTGGTCTGCTCTACTCTCACCTTCTCTGGGTGAAATAAACAAGAAGTGTCAGGATTAAGGATGGACCAGGACGCTGAGATCTGGGCCTGCACGCAGCTGTGCTTTGCAGGGAGCCACAACAAGCGTCAGGCCTTCGCGTGTGCGGGAAGCTCCCCCAGGGCCTGCTGTCCATGAAGACGGATTCATTCGCGAAAGCGTGTCTTTCTTTAATGCTGACATGTAATCTGTTTTAATCTCATGGGTCTCCTGTCTGTGCATTCAAGCTCCCGTGTCGGTCGTCTGAACGGGGACTGCCGAGCCCTGCCCTGTGCTGCCCCCTTGGTTTTCTTAGGGGTTCCCCTTGGGTGCGGTGCTGGCCACTTCCTGCCGCCTGCGGGCGGGGCTTTGCTTTCCTGAGATGCGCGTTCATTCACAGCATCTGCGCAGGCACCCCGGCCTGTCCACGGCTGTTTTTAACGTTTGGTGGCACAGACTCTGGCTTGTGGGTACACCCGTCCCTGTGCCTGCCCACCCGCTCCACATCCTCACGCCCGTGGCTGGCAGCAGCCTAGAGTCACTTCCTAAGGCCGTGTCCCCACTTGGGCTGGTGTCCTGCAGGGCTTTCAAACACGACAGCCACAGATTTAGAATGAGTAGTGTCATTGCCTTGGCACCAGCCTCTGGGAGTTACTTGTAGGGCAAGAGAGACTGCACCCAGCTGGCAAATCCCGGGGAAGAACCATTGCTTGGCACTGCGGGCGTTCTGGCACAGACGGCCGGAAGCCTGGTGGGAGGTGCGAGGTGCTCCTGGAAAGGCTCCTTGGGGCCCTGGCGGCCGAGTCTGTGGCTCATCCTGGCACGTCCACCCTCTGGGCTGTCCATGGTCGTCGTGTCTCCAGACACTGCGGCACCCGTGGGCACGTTGGACATCCTGGCAGGTGCTGAGTCCTGGTCTGTGCCCACAGCCTGAGGCCCCAGGGAGACATGAGGTGGCTTCCCGACACGTCAGGAGCAGTTTCCCCCAAGGCTCTCTGGACAGGCGTGGGGTCAGGTGATCCCCACGCACCTGCCCTTGTCAGCATCTGCCCTTGTCAGCGGTGTTTCTTCCCCTGCAGGCTTTGAAGACGACCCCCAGGCTGTGCTGCAGACGATGAGGAAATACATTCACACCTTCTTTGGGTGTAAGGAATGTGGTGAGCACTTTGAGGAAATGGCTAAAGAATCCATGGACTCGGTGAAAACCCCAGACCAAGCCATCCTCTGGCTTTGGAAGAAGCATAATGTGGTGAACGGCCGCCTGGCAGGTGAGAAGCCCCTGGGCGTAGGGGGCTCAGCACGGGCGGAGGGAGGCCCTGGTCCTGGGACAGCACGGATGGCACGGCTGCGGTGGGGCTTGTCCCTGAGCTTTGCGGCCTCGTGCCACCCACTGTGCTGATGGGATCAGGACTTGGGTGGCTGGGAGCTGCCAGAGCCACAGCCTTTCCCAGGCTGCTTCTGTCCCTGGCTTTCTAGATGGTTCTCTCACTCGGGGGGGCTCTTGGACCCTTGTGGAAATGGGTGTGGCTCTTTCTGCCCCCGTCAGTGCCCACTGGTGCCCGTTAGACTCTGAGGATGTTTTTGACTCTGGAAAGCTTGGAACGTGATTAATTTTTGATGAGGAATTTTAGTAGTATGAGAATTTGTTGTCCAAACATAAACCAAACCTCTCAAAGTGGTTTTGTTAAAAAAAAATGATTAAATAGAGCACATGTATTTTCTCAGAGTCAAGTACTTCAAACTGTTCCTAAATCAGTGGCAGATTAAAATTAGGCTTAAAAATAATTCCACTGAGAAATAAATCTTAATAGAGATGAATAGAAAATGCCACTAAACTATTGGTTTTTATTTAATCCACTGTATTAGAAAAACATATTACAGCTGAAGCACTAAAGAAATTGGTTTTTCTTTGGCCTGAGCCTGACTGCCGGGGCCGGGGTCATATGGCGAAGGCACCGCGTGTCTGTGGGATTTGTTCCCTCGGTCAGCACAGCTCCTCCGCCTCTCCACTCTGGCAGCCTCTGCATCGCCGCTGCCCATGGAGCTCCGTGTGCTTTCCCCGAGCCATCGGCGCTGAGGCAGTAGGACCAGGACCCTCACCAGGCCTGCCTGGACCTGGAGCCCCTGCTGTTACCTGTGGCCCCAGCCTGCATGTGCCCCCACCACTCTAGTCATGAGGCTGCAGCAGAAAGGGGCCTTACAGCCCAGTGTGACTGTCCCTCCCGAGATTCCCACCCCACCCAGTCCCACCTCCAGCCTGTGCTTCGAGACCCAGGCTCCTGGGAGGCCCCTCGGAGATCTGCCCAGGGTCTTCTGCCCAGGACTTGCGCCTTACTTGACAGTGCTTTGAGGCTCTGGCAGCTTCTGACCAAGCGCCGCTGGTCTGTGCTTGTCCCCTCTGGCTTCGTGTGCAACACCTGGCACCGGTTAGCAGGATAGGCAGTCAGTGACTGGCCCGAGTAGAGCATCTCTTGATTTCAGGCAGGTGTGAACTCCCCCAGACAAACGTGGTTGCGTTTATGTTCACTTCTGGAAGCTCTCTGAGGGTGGCCGGGCGTCAGCAAGTCGGCTCGCAGGGGCTCCGAGAGTTGGGAGGCGCCGTCTGCCACGGCTTCTGCGTGACGGATGCCTGTTGGGCCCGGGAGTGAGCAGGTGTCACTTTGGAAACGAGTTTTGGAGATCTTGAAGGGATTTGTAGTCTGGAAAGAGCCACTGTATCTGAAGTGCAGTGGAAATTCATTGCTGCCCCGCTGCCCTTTCCCGAAGGTGCACCTGAGGCCCACTGTCCATAGAGCCCAGGTGGCCGGGGCACTGTGGGTAGTGTTCCTCAGGTGCACCCTCGGGAAAGGGCAGAGGGGAAGCAGTGAGGGGAGGGGCACACAGGCAGCACTGTGTGGACAAAGGCCTCGAGGTGAGAGCTGCATGCTCCGTTTTGGAAGCAGAGTGCTGGGTGGTTTGGGACAGGTGCGGTCTGGGAAGTGGCGGAGGCTGAGCTTGTAGCGTCCCCTTACTTGCAGGCATGGGAACCGGCAGAGGGGAACACATGCGCAGGGGCCTGCAGAAGCAGGATGTTACCTGGGCCGCACTGCAAGGGAAGGGTGGTGGGAAGGGCAGGGAGGGAGGCCTGGCAGGACCCTGGGCCGGGGCAGCGGAGGCCCGTGGTGGGTGGGAGTGGGAGTCCGGTTGCCTCACGCTGCACGTGGCTCCACAAAGCCCCCTTACCTCGGGCTCTCCCGCTTCCTTTCCTTCCTAGGCCATCTGAGTGAGGATCCCAGGTTTCCAAAGCTTCAGTGGCCCACTCCGGACCTCTGCCCAGCCTGCCATGAGGAAATTAAGGGCCTGGCCAGCTGGGATGAAGGCCACGTGCTCACATTCCTGAAGCAGCACTACAACCGCGACAACCTCTTAAACACGTATTCTGCAGACCAGGCGGATTCCGGTGAAGGAGGAACCCTGGCCAGGGGTGAGGAAGAGGAGAAAAGACTCACCCCCCCAGAGATGCCCCATGGAGACCGAGACGCCCAGAGCGTCCGTCCACCCAGTGCCCTGGGCCCCAGGCCTGCCCTTCCAGACAGCTTGCACCACAGCTTGGACGTGAAACTCCAGAATCTGGATGGGCCCGGGGCCCACAAGGAGGTGGGGGGCGCTGCACCCTTCCTCGGGGTTGACTTCTCCAGCCTGGACATGAGTCTCTGTGTCGTGCTGTATGTGGCCTCGTCCCTGTTCCTCATGGTGATGTACTTCTTCTTCCGGGTGAGGTCCAGGCGGTGGAAGGTCAAGCACCACCACCCGGCCGTGTGAGTGCCCGGGCGCTGCCAGCCATGGCGGAAGCTCCCTCGGAGGCAGCCCTGCCCTGTGCCACCTGCAGCTTTAACATTTATGATCAGGGATTTTATAAACATGTGGGCCTGCTTTCACGTCGGATGGCACCTTTTGGCTTCCAAGTCCTGGTTTTACAAACGCTCTTCTAACAAGGGAAGAACACGGGGTAATTTTGTGGGGATATTTGCATTCCTGGCATACTCAAGTCTGTTCATGCTCCTTTTGCAGGTCCTACAGCAAAAAGACTTCGGTATTTTTACTCTTCTAGATCTAAAAAAGAGGGTGGGGAGTCCAGGCCAAATAGTGTTCCCCACACACTTTTATGTCGTTTCCTCGACTCTGCCTCATCCTGCAAGGCCTTCTTTTTGTATTTGGAGAAGAACCTCGCCCGTACCCCCCCCCCGCCCCCGCCCCCCCCCCCCCCCCCCGCAGCACCCCCTGCACCCTCCGCTCCCCTCGCCCCCCTCCGCTTCCCCCGTGCCCCCTGCCCCAGGCTGCCAAGTGTTTTCCTTTAGTCAGGCGGGGACAGGGCAGAGCTCCAGGGACTATCCTGTGCTTGTGGCTGCTTCCCTAGGGCAGGCTCCGGAGGGCTCTCGGTGTTTCACGCCAGATGTGGGGAATTCAACGGGGGAGAAGCCACGGAATTCTGTGGCTGTGCTGCATTTCAGAAAATAACCCCCAGAGGCCTCGGGCAGTGGACTTGGGGGTTGGAAGGATGGCGGCTCATTTAACCCTCAGAGGCCGTGCCTTTGTCTATCTGGTGACAAGAGAGAGGCAGGTAAATGGGGGCCATTTGGCCGCTGGTCCCTGGAGGGCAGCTCTGGGATCAGTGGGCAGTGCTCAGAGCAGAGGCCCCTCTGTTGGGGGGGTGGGGAGGACAGCGGTCTGCCCTTGGGAGCACAGGCCCCAGGGAGACTTCCAAAGCCCCCTGTGTTGTCTGCTCGTCACCCAGCACGAGAGGCGCCTGCCACACACTCAAGCATCTCACTCTGGGCCCGTGGAGGGGCGGAGGTGGCAGGGGCCTGCACCACCAGGCTTCTTTGCCTGAAGCTGTTTTGGGAAGGGTCTCCACCCAGGCCCTGATCTCCCAAGCTTTGGTCATGATTTCTTTTACCATTTCATAATTTTAAACATTGTTTTTAAACCCAAAACATTTAGTGGTCAATTGCCTCTGAAGATTTAAACAAATACACTATTTCTGGGAACATTTATATTGAGATTCTTTGTGGCTATTGGTGTGTCTCACAGGCAAAATTTGATTTGGCTAAAATAGACTCTCATGTGTTTGTGTGCCCGTGTGTGTGTGTGTGAGAGAGACTTTGACAGTTGTAAGTATTTTTTCCGCTTTGCCTACTTTATGTTGTGTACTCCTGTGTTTACTAACGAGTTGATCACATGGATGTATTCATAAGACCCCTGTAATATTGATGTGATTGTTGCCGCTTAAGAAAAAAAGTCAACAGCTGATTCCTTAAACAACTGTCACAGAATGGCTGGGCTGAGAACGCTGCGCAGGGCCCTGCAGCTGGTGGCAGAGGTGTCTGCTGGGAGGGGTGTGTGGTGGGAGAGGTGTCTGGTGCCTCAGCCTCCTGCTTCACGTCTCTCACTCGAGAGCTGCTTCTGGTTTCACACTTTTTAATCCCTCTGTGCTTTAGCAGCCGTGACCTTGCCTTCATTGCTTCATCCAGTACAGACCTGGGTTATTGAAGAAACCAGAGTGTTTCTCTTTCAGTTTGAAAACCAGGCAGGTTTACACATGGGTTTCAGTGTATTTGCCTTTGAACCTTTTAAACTAAACTTTTGCCTCTTGGCTAGTGTTGAATATATTCAGCTGGGGTGGCCTGGGGTGACCTGGGATGGTGGTGTGGTTTACCGTAACGTCTCCAGCTTCAGCCTTTCCAGAAACCCTTGTGGAGGGCAGGGTTGGCTGCAGGCTTCATCCTCATATTGCAGTTCGAGGTCACCACTATTTGGGGGACAAGCTTGCGTCCTGCTGAGGGGCAGGATTTTCAGCAGAGTGTCAGTGGTGGGGCTGGGCCATTGTGGAGGTGGCCTCGGGTTGTAATGCCGTGCCCAGACACCTCGTGTGGCCTGTTCAGAGCTGGATGCCGCCTTTAGGCAACGTTTAGAGTCTATTTTCTGAAGTCTTAAGTATTTTAAGAGGTATTGAGACTAATGAATATAATAGTTCAGTAATTTAAATGCTTATTTATTTTCAATGGAAGGATTTTTATTAAAAAGAAGCAAATCGACATGGAAATGTCAGTGAAATTTCTTACCCACAAGGAAAGCGAACATTTTGTATTTAAATAAACTATGATGTGCACATTTTAATAAAGAAATCTGAGATTTGAAAAAATGGTGATTCTTTTGAAATGTGAACCAGCGCTACCAATGGGAGTTGTGGTAGAGGCGGTGGGGGCGGAACGGACCCTCTTTCTGTTCACGGACTGGACATCTGAAATCCTACAATTTATTCTGTCGAAGGAGACAGCCCAAGGGTCAGATGGAAAGTGATAGATGGAAATCAGTGATAGAGCATCTCCCTGGAGCTGATCTGGGGGAGACTGTCACAGGACAAGACCCTTGATTTTACACAGATTAAAGGGCAGCTGGATGCACGTAAACGACACACTTCAAAGTGCACGCGCGGCAGCCCAGCCTGAGGGCACCTCAGAGGAACCTAGCCTGTGTCAGCGGCCACCCTTCTGCTTCCTGGGTTTGAGTGTCCCGCTAAGGCTGAGTTTGTGGTGCTCTGTGGGGTGCCCTTGACCCCTTGTTTTCTTCTGCCCCACCCCCACTTTTGTTGTGCCGGTGGGGGCGGGGCAGTGGTCTCCAATAGCCTGGTCTGTGGCTTTGGAGGAGTCCTGTTGGCACCTCCCTGGCCAGGCTGTGCAGAGGCTGGCAGGAACTCAGCCCCTCGGCAGGCACGAAGCAGACGCCAGCCTGGGTGTGTGCTGGGCAATTCCTTCAGGCCCTGCCTTTGCCCAAGGTCTTCAGTCGTGAGCAGTGCTTTTGTTAGGGGGGGCTGCAGGTGCCCCTCCTCCTGGCAGCCTGAGGGGTGCGGGCTGAGCTCCTCCCAGAAGTTGGAGGTTGAGTTCAAGGAGGTTAAGAGTGACAAGTTACTCGACCAGCAAAACACCTGCGGGAGAGTGCCCCAGTGAGCCCTGGGCTGGAGGTGATCAGACAAGGGGCTGCCCTGGGGCACGGCCTGCGCACTGCTTTCCAGAGGCTGCACGCCAGAAGGGTAGGGTCAGCAGCCTCCTGCCCCGCGGCTGGACGACCCGTTTGCTGCGAATCTCGGCGAATCCCAGCGCCTCAGCGGGGCCCGGAGCTTAGGGAGGAGCGGGCGCGGCCACCCTGGGTCTCAGGGGGGCGAGGGCGGAGGCTGCCCCGAGAGCGGCCCAACCCAGCCAGGGAGGGAGGCGCGCCCGACGCTGCCCGCCCGAGCACCGGGGAGGGGGACAGAGGCGGGGGTGGGGACCGGGGCGGCGAGAGGGGCCCCGGGAGGTGGGCGGGCGCGCGGGCGGGGCGGGCAACGGGCGCCTCCTTCAGCACCGCGGACAGCGCCCGGCCCAGTGGCTCCCGGGCTCCCTGCTCCGCACCACGCGGCGGGACTTGGGAGCCCCGACCCCTCCAGGGGACGCCGACCTTCGAGGAGCGCGGCTCGCGCCACTCGGCCTGGTGGCCGCGATGCTGCTGGAAACGGCGCTCGAGCGCGACCGAGAGAGGCCTGGGAACGCCGCCGTCTGCACCTTGGGCGGGACTTGGGGTAAGCCCCAGCAGGACACCGAGGACAGAAACCGGCAGAGACGCGAGGAAGTGGGTGCGTGCAGGGCCAGCGGCCAGGCAAAGAAAGTCCCGCCGCTCTGCAGGCGGGACACAGAGATGGGAACAGTGCAGAGAGTGAGTTTCCAGATCCCAGGGTGGCGGGGAGGGCCTGACGCTGGCCTGCAAGAGTGAGGGACAGCGGTTGGAGTGGAGGCCCCCAGAGAAAAAGGGGCATCGCAGGCACATCTGGGGGGCGATGGGGCTGAGCAAGGGGTGCCAAGTTCTCCCGGTGACCAGTGCCCCTCAGCTCTTGCAAACAGCCCTGCCCAGGCCTCTGGACCCCACAGCAGGGGACCCAAGGCTGGGTCTCCCGCCTGAACCACCCTCTCCAAGGGCCATTCCATCACCACGGATGCTGGGAAATAATGGAGGCATTGTTGGAGGGCTGGCCAGATGCCAGCAGAGTGGGCTGCCTCCTTGACCTGCTGCCGCCCCTTCCCTCGTCCAGCCACACACGGCCCCTGCTCCCTTCAGCAGCAGCTGACACTCAGCCACCTGCACCCAGCACAGCCCGCACACACTCAGCTTTGCGCCCGCATGTCCTTGCCCTGGCCCTTCTCGGATAACAAGTGCCGTGCAAAGGGAAGGGGCAGAAAGAGGGCTGCATGGGCCACTGCTCAAAACGGACACATTGGACCTGCTGGGAGCTGGAAAGGAGGGACTGTGGTTTCTTTGGCACATCCTTGTGAGCCTGGGCCCTTAAAGCTCACAGTCCAGAAGCCATGGACAGAGTGGACAGAGTATTACTGTGAAACCCACAGGGAGAGGGACCTGGAGGATGGCATCAGCCCCTAGTCCCCCAACCCTTCCTGGGTGTTTCTGTGCGCTGCCAGGGCCCCCTGCCTTTGCCATGTCCTGTGCTGCCCAGGGCCGCCCACTGCTGTGCTCTTCCCCGGGTGGCTGCCCAGGGCTGGTGCTGGCCCAGGGCCCTCTGGGCAGTGGTGGGTGCATCCCTCTGCCTGCAAGGACAGCATGAGTTCTGGAGAGCTCACCTGTGTGGACTGGGGCAAGGGGCTGGAATACCAGGTAAGGGACCCTGTTCCCATGGAGCCAGAGGCTAGGGGCTGGAAATGGAAGGTGTGACCTGGGGCTTCCCCAGCTCAGCCCCCCACCGCCCGAGGTCTTGGCTGCGTGTCCAGGACACAGCCTGTTCTCACTCAAGGATTGCCCTTCCTCCCTGAGCCCAGTCCGGGGCCGCAGTTCCAGGGGTGGAGCCCAGAAGCCCGTTAGCATCTGGGATCGTCCCGCACCTTGCGGTTTCCGTACGCAGTCTTCGGCGCCACACTCACCCCTTCTGCGTTTCGGGTTGAGCTCCTGCCGACCATCTGCGGCTCCCGAGGCCAAACCTCAGCGGCGGGAGGACCCGGCTGCCTTCTCGACCCCTCTCCCGGGAACCTTAGCCCTCCTGGCGTGTACTCCAGCCCAGGCCTCTGCCCTCGGCCCGCTCCTGCGCAGGAAGCTGCGGGGCCGGGACGAACGCTGGCGGGCAGCTCTGACCTGAGCCCTCCCCTACTGGTGCCCGCCCTCGGGCCGGGCACGCGGGGCGGCCTCTGGGCACCGCAGGTCCCGGCGCAAAGGCGCGCAGAGTCCGCAGTCACCCCGGGCTGGTCTCCGCGACCCCCGGCCCCGCCCCGCACCACGGCCCCGCCCCCCAGCCGCTCCGCCCTCCGCTCGGCCAGAGGCTCCGGGCCCCAGGGCGGCCCGCGGGCGCAGCACCCAGCAGCACCGGGAGTCGCTTGGACGCCGGTTCGGGACCACTGCGGGGTGGTGTTGCCGGGCCCAAGAAAGTTCGGGACCGGAGAGTGGCGACGCCGGGCGGCGGGACCCATGGAGGCGCGCGGGGAGCTGGGCCCGGCCCGGGAGTCTGCGGGCGGCGACCTGCTGCTAGCGCTGCTGGCGCGGAGGGCGGACCTGCGCCGAGGTGGGTGCCCGGGCAGATCGGCTGCACCGGGGAGACCCGGAGTTCCTCGGGCCTTTCCGGGCCTGGCCGCGGAGGCTGGCAGGAGCTAGAGGACCTGGGCGGGAGTGGGTGCGAGGACCTGGAACGTCCGCGCCTGGACGCCTCAGCCTGAATTTGTTTCGGCGCCCCTGGGCTGGGTTGTCAGGGAGTGAGTGAGGTTGTGGCACCACACTGCTCAGGCCAGGGAGCTCTCGGGGGTCCGGGGTGGTCTTAGGAGACCTCTGCAGCCCTGAGCCGGCCTCCTGGGCTTGACGAGGTGCAGGGAGCTGTGGCAGGGCTGTGACCACGGGACCAGAGGGTCCCCAAGAGGGCCGCCCCACCCGGACTGTTTCCACGTTCCAGCGGAACAGAGACAGATGCAGGGGCCAAGGTCTAGCTGAACTCCGACCGTCGGTCTCCCCGAAGTCAGGTTTCAGCGTCTGCGCCCACAGACACCTGCTCGGTTTATCCCCGGTCAGGGCCCGTCTGTAGGAAAAAGCCTCGCTTCTCCGAGGCCCCCAATTTCCTGCTGGAAATACTCTAGCTTCCAGCACTTTGGTTCTTAGAGAACCTGGGCAGTTCTCTTCGACTCCCGGGCCAGCTGGAGCCGCAGGATGGGGAAGGAGGCCCCTGAGCCAGTGGGGAGTGGGAGGCACCGACCGGCGGGAAGAGGGGGTTCCATCCAGGTTGTGGGGGCTCGCGGTTCCCTAGTTATTTATTTATTTATTTATTTTCGACGGTTCCTGGGAGGGGTTGACCGCGGGGGCTGGGAGGCGGAGAGAGGGAGGGAGGGAGGAGGGCTGCGCGCCCGGCGCTCCGGAGAGCTGGCCGGAGCGGGCAGGCTGGCGTCCAGGCTCCGCCGACCCCGCCATCCCTGGCAGCAGGAGACCCCGCCGGGGCTGGAGTCACCATGCAGCGTAAGACTGGGGTCGCGGGCGCGGCGCGGGGTGGGCTGGGGCGGCTTTTGCCCGACGCGGGCTCCGGCGGCGCGTTGCGGCCGAGGCGCTGTCCGGTCCGCGGTGCTGAATCCGCGCTGTGTGGGCCTGTCCGGCCGACCCGCTCTATGCCGGGTCCTAACCGCCCTGCGATCGCTGCCCGCGATGGGGACCCTGGGCGCGCAGAGGGTCCTTCATGCTCCGCACCCAGAACTGCGGTTTTGCCGGATGCGGGACGCATTCTTCGCCGGTTTCCCGCCACTGCAGGGGGGAGGCAGAGCCCAGTTTTTTCCGCCAGAGGCCGAGGGAGCACCTTCCCGGTGTATCTCACCCACTGGGAGAGGGGCTGGAGCCGGCGGGGTCCACAGCCAGAGAGGCGGGTGCAATATGGCAGTAGGTCCCGGTCCCTTCAGCGGGCACTCCCGTCTTCCAGAGACTTTTTCTAAGTGAAGAGGGAGTCCTCAGCCCTTGACACCTGGAAAAGCCACTCACAGACTCCAGGCTCCCACAGGGCACCTTTGGACCTCCCCAGCGTGGTTCCTCCAGGGGGCCTGCAGTCCCGAAGTGGAGTGTGGTGGGCAGAAGCAGCGGGAAGCCGGACGTTTGAGTAACTCTGATGGTGCTGGGGGCACCCGTGCCTGACACAAAGGCAGTGGATCAGCTTATCCAGTCCACTCATAAGTACTTCTGCGGCCGCCCAATGATGAGAAAGGCATTGATACTTACCCCAGAGGCCTGCAGACAGGGCCACCAGGCGCGGCAGCTACATTTTCGAGGAGTCCCTAGAAAGAGTGGTCAAGACGCTTAATATGAAGCAGACCCCAGTGGGGTGCCCCAGCTGCGGGTGATGGTGAAGACCCGTTTCCCTATGTTTCCTGCCTTGCTCAGACAGCAGACCTGGGGTGGGGTTTTCATTTGAGCTCCACATGCACCCTTCTTGGCACTGGCAACATTTTGTAACTGAGTATTCAGCTTCGTGAAATGGCTTGGGCCGCTTTCCTGCTCTCACACACACATTTTTAGACCGATGCCAGTTTCCCCTTAGTTCCTGCCATAGGATGAGATGCCTATGCACTCCCGGAACTTGCGGGGCCACTTAAGCTGGCTGGGGAAGAGGGTCTGCAGGGAAAGGAGAGCCCCTCAGCAGCCCTGAGTCCTGCGGGCTGGAGGGGAGGCTGACTCGCGTTGGGGTGGGAAGGTGGCCTCACTGCCTCCTGGTCTAGGAGGTGACCCAGAGCTTCCTCGTGCCCACAGAGATTCCGCTGTGCGCCGGCTGTGACCAGCACATCCTGGACCGATTCATCCTCAAGGCTCTGGACCGCCACTGGCACAGCAAGTGCCTCAAATGCAGCGACTGCCACACGCCACTGGCGGAGCGCTGCTTCAGCCGAGGGGAGAATGTTTACTGCAAGGATGACTTTTTCAAGTGAGTCCGGAAGCCTCACCTCCCTGTGGGAGCGGAGGGCACGCCCGCCCCAGGGAAAGGCGGCCTGCAGTCCCGCCACCCCAGGGCCTCAGTGTAGGAGCAGAGGGCACGCCTGCCCCAGGGACTCCTCTCCTCCAATCACCGAGGCCAGGCCCTCGAAGCCCGCATCTCTCACAATCCTGGCCCCCTCCTGTCACCCAGGCAGGGCACCCTGCAGCCTGGCCAAACTAAGGATGGGTCCTCTCCATGGGTGCTCCCTGGGTGGCTGGGCCTGGCTGGGACATCAGCAAGTATTATTTGGAAAAAACAATTTATTTCCTAAATCACAGAAGCAGTCATTAGAGAAGATATGCCCAAGTTTGTAGAATTCTATTGGACTTAGTCCCTCTGAAATTGGTGGTGTTTTTATCCCTAATGCTCGGGACCCAGGGGCTCCGGCCCAGTGGCCTTCATGGCTCCAGCTGTGGGGTGTGAGGGACCGGCCCCAGATGGGTCCTCTCCCTCCGGATTCACCTTCCCAGATCCAGCATGGGTCCTGCAGTCAGTGGCGGCCGGGCTCCCCAAGGTCTTCCTGAGGTTGAGGTTCCCTTCTCAGTGGGAGTGGGCAGCCCTGCCCCGGAGGCCAGGCTGGCGACCAACCTGCAGGACCAGACAGAGCCTTCCTCCGGGGCCGCCTCCCCAAGCACCCGCTTCCTGCTCTCTGACCCGCTCCGGGCGAAATGAGCCTCGCCCTGCCGCTCTGAGCCGGGCCCTATGCGTCCTGCAGGCGCTTCGGGACCAAGTGCGCCGCGTGCCAGCTGGGCATCCCGCCCACGCAGGTGGTGCGCCGCGCCCAGGACTTCGTGTACCACCTGCACTGCTTTGCCTGCGTCGTGTGCAAGCGGCAGCTGGCCACGGGTGACGAGTTCTACCTCATGGAGGACAGCCGGCTCGTGTGTAAGGCGGACTACGAAACTGCCAAGCAGCGAGGTCAGCCGAGGGGACGACGCTCCCACCTTTTCTGGTCTGAAAAACTGGGGCTGAGGCCAGGTCCAGGGGAAATGCTCACCCCAAGCGCTCACTAAGGGGGACTGGGCTAGGGCGGTGCGGGCAGAAGGAAGCCGAGACCCGGAGCGGCGGAGTCAGGGAGAGACCCACGCCTCGAGCCGCTTCGTTCGGTCCGAAGTGTGCGACTTTTCACCCCTGGTCGGAATTATTGCCCTAAATTCTTGGCGGCGAAGACTGGGCCATACCCACACCCTTAGAATAAAGGGGAGCCCGTGAGGAAAGCAGGGTACTTGGAGGAGGGTGGCCAAGGCTGAAGTCCGGGGCGCCACGGAGGGTGGCGTGATTTTAGGGAAGACGCCGCCCCCACCCGCCGCAGCAGAACCCACCCTCCGCCGGCGCCCCCTCCACCCCGGCCTGGGTGCCGCCCGTTTTCGCCAATCGCTCCCAGCGCCCGCGCGTTCTGAGAAGCTCGTGGGGGCGGGCTGGGAGTGGGCACCTGGGGCCCCGATGTCCCTGCGCCGGCCGGGGTGGGGAGCGCTGGGGGTCCGGCTGGGGCCAGAGGGGCCGCCGCGTCTCACCGCTCGCCCGCCGCGCAGAGGCCGAGGCCACGGCCAAGCGGCCGCGCACGACCATCACCGCCAAGCAGCTGGAGACGCTGAAGAGCGCCTACAACACCTCGCCCAAGCCGGCGCGCCACGTGCGCGAGCAACTCTCGTCCGAGACGGGCCTGGACATGCGCGTGGTGCAGGTCAGCGCTCGCCCCCGCTCCCCTCCCGCCCGCGGCCTTGGGGACCCCCGCAGAGCCGGGCGGGCGCTCACTCCGCCCCGCCCCCAGGTTTGGTTCCAGAACCGCCGGGCCAAGGAGAAGCGGCTGAAGAAGGACGCCGGCCGGCAGCGCTGGGGACAGTATTTCCGCAACATGAAGCGCTCTCGCGGCGGCTCCAAGTCGGATAAGGACAGCGTTCAGGAGGGGCAGGACAGCGACGCCGAGGTCTCCTTCCCCGGTAGGCGGGGGGATCGCGGAGCTCGGGGAGGGACGAGCGCGCCTCAGAGGGGTCGCAGGGGGCCTGCGGATCTGAATTTCCCATGGGATTAGGGGGCTCCTTAAGTTGTACTTTCAAAAACATTTCACTTAAGAACCTGATCTCCAGCACCCTCCCCGCCCTGGTTGGCCACTCCGGACCACTGCTTTTCCCCTGGTTGGGACACAATCCCTGTGGCCCGACCTGTCCCCAAGCTGGGCCCCTACTGGGCTTTCTCTGGTGAGGTGGTGGGCGTGTCCGGACCGTCTCTCTGGCTCCTAGCCCTTGCAGTGATTTTTAGGAGAATGGGCAGCGCATTTTGGGAGAGACTGAGTCAAAGTCCCAGCTGTTTGGAGTTAGGGAGGGCCGCGAAGGGACTACCTGGGGTCAGGGAGAGAAGGTGCCATACCTTTCTGTGGGGCCCGGATTATTTATCTGATTCTCCAGCACCGGGGATGTTGCGTCCCCACCGTTGACGCCCATCCTCAGAGTGTGGGCAAGACACTCTTTTCTGCGCTTCCTTGTGACCTGGGCTACTCACTCAGCCTCTCTGGAACTAAATTTCCTTGTCTGCAAAATGTGTGTGGTGGTACCTGCGCCCCCTCCCTAGGCTGCTGTGGGGCTGGTCCTGAAAGCCTGGGCCCAGGCTGGGCTGTTCCTGACTGATCCCACCAGGCCTGAGACACCTGGGCTGACTCAGGGGTGAGGGCAGTGGAGGGGCAGGGGCAGCCACGCATTCCAAGAGCAGAAGGGACGTGTGCTGACCTGTCATGTGGCGTGGGGCAGCCACTCCTGCTTCGGCCCAGGGGTGCTTCTGCTTGCGGGATGGGACTCAGGGGCTGCAGGTGGAGGGCAGACACTGACTGAGCCTCTGCTTCTGTTGCAGATGAGCCTTCTTTGGCGGAAATGGGCCCGGCCAACGGCCTCTACGGGAGCTTGGGGGAACCCACACCGGCTTTGGGCCGGCCCTCGGGGACCCTGGGCAACTTCGCACTGGAGCATGGAGGCCTGGCAGGCCCAGAGCAGTACCGAGAGCTGCGTCCCGGCAGCCCCTACGGTGTCCCCCCATCCCCCGCCGCCCCGCAGAGCCTCCCTGGCCCCCAGCCCCTCCTCTCCAGCCTGGTGTACCCAGACACCAGCTTGGGCCTTGTGCCCTCGGGAGCCCCCGGCGGGCCTCCACCCATGAGGGTGCTGGCAGGGAACGGACCCAGTTCCGACCTATCCACGGGGAGCAGCGGGGGTTACCCTGACTTCCCTGCCAGCCCCGCCTCCTGGCTGGACGAGGTGGACCACGCTCAGTTCTGACCCAGGCCCAGCTCCACCCAGCACCGGACACGAGGGAGCTGCCCCTGGGTGGGCGGCTCGGGGATGCTGGGGGTTGCGAGGAAGTGGGGCCAGGGCGTCAAGGGAGGGCTGGTGCCTTCGGAGCCTCCCACTGCTCTGACCACACAGCTCCCTCCCTGGGGGCTGAGGGACCTACCTGGCCCCTCCTCTGACACAGGGCTGGCCCGCCAGGTGGCCGCCCAGCAAGCCAGCCTTTTTTGTAAGCAAATTTTTCCCCTTTATTGATCAATTAACCGAGCACTTGCTGCTGTTTCTAGACATGAAATGTCACCTTGCTGAGGCCCAGCCCAGCCCAGCATAGCCTGAGGGCTGAAAAAACGCTTTCATCTCTAAAACTGAGAAATCATCATAATCGTGTTTTCACTTCCCAGGCTCCGTATGTCTCGGAGCCATCACCCCGAGGCTCCCTCTTTAGGTCACAGATTGGCCTTGCCTGTCCAGGCAGGAGGCCGCAGGGGCGGGGACACACCTGTCCCTCCTCCTCTCCCCAGACTGTGGGGGGCCTCCCTACCTCCAGCCCCGCCTTCCCCGGGAGCAGCTTTCCCCAGTCCCCAGGTCTCTAGATCTTTCTATTCTTCTTGAATACCCTGTGGAGGAGGCAAAAATGCCTGGGGTCCCTTCTCTCCAAGCTCAATTCTCTAAGCCCCTCAGGGTCTCCTCCTCAGTCCACCCCAGGCCCTTGGTGTCCAGGCTGCACCCACAGATGTCCATTGCCAAACAGCCTGCCCTCCCTGCTGGAGCCAGCTCTGCCTGCCCCAGACTGGGAAGTCTCCCCCCTGGAGAAGGGCGGGGCTCCCCTGAGCCTGCCCTGCCTCTTCCATCAGATCCTTTGGGAAGAAGTTTCTGGGAGACACCTGCAGCTGTGTGTGCCCCAGACACAAAGGCTGGCCTGTGTGTAAGTCAAAGTCACTCCCGCAAACCTGAATCTCGAGCTACCTACTGGTTCTGTGAATGTTCTGTGTCTTTTATTTATTCTCGGGTGATCAGCTCTTTCCAAGACTTCAATAAATTTGTCAGTTACAGTCAATGGAAGGCCTGTGTTTTTATGAGGCTGCAGGGGTTGGGGGAGGGTGTTGAGTGTGGGGAACATTCTGTGAATGTTGAGAGGCAGCCCTGGAGGGGCCCTGGGTCCTCCCTAGTTCCTTGCTTGGGCTGGCACCCAGTATGAATTTGGGCTGTCTTTATCCCTGGATCTTGGCCATGCTCAGGAGCACTGGGAGGAGGTGGGGGAAACAGCCTGTCCATTCCTGATGGAGGGGGGAGGTTGGGGTCTCCACACCCTGTCCCTGGGAGAGGTAGGGGTTGGGATGTCCAGAGAGCATGATGGGCGTGGAGGGTGGACCATGTGTGCCACTCACAGCTTGCAGCTGGCACCAGCCCCAGGACAGGGATGCTGGCGTAGGCTGGTAGGGTGACTAGGCTCGTGGTCATGGAAGTCTCTTCAGCTTGGATTCCAATCCTGGCTCTTCTAACTTGCTGTGTGACCCCGGGCTGGGGGCTTGACCCCTCTGAGCCCTGCTTTCCCCCCATCCCTCCTCCACCGTAAGCCATAAAGAGAAGACAGTGGTGACAGTCCCCTCAGAGGGCAGAAAGAAGTCGTATGCGCCCCACCCCCACCCCCAGGTGAGTGCTCCTATAGGGGCAGTGGTAGAAGCAGGCAGGATTGGCCCTTCCACCTCGGCCTTCCTTCCTGCAGGATGGGAGGGCTGGGCCTCCTCCCTGAGGGTCTCTTCCTCTGAGGGTCTCCCTGGGGCACAGTGGGGGCTGGAGGGAGGAGCCCTCTTGGAGCATGGTCTGCCTATTTCTCAGTGGAGGGGAGGGAAGGTGGAGGAGCGGGGGGAGTGCCTTTCATGGGGATCTTTGCACTGGCCTCAGTCCCCCAAGTAAGGGTGGGGAGGCCCCTCCAGAATGTGGCCAAGGGAAGCTGCTCTGAGCTGCAGAATCAGGATCTTCCCCCTTTTTTGACCCCCAAGTCTCTCCAGAACCAGCCATCTTTTGGGGGAAACTAGTTGGGACCAGTTGTCTTTTTTTTTTTTTTTTTTTTTTGAGATAGAGTTTTGCTCTTGTTGCCCAGGTTGGAGTGCAATGGCACGATCTCAGCTCACCACAACCTCTGCCTCCCAGATTCAAGTGATTCTCCTGCCTTAGCCTCCCAAGTAGCTGGGATTACAGGCCTACACCACCACGCCCGGTTTTGTATTTTTAGTAGAGACAGGGTTTCACCATGTTGGCCAGGCTAGCCTCGAACTCCTGACCTCAGGTGATCCACCCGCCTTGGCCTCCAAAAGTGCTGGGATTACAGGTGTGAGTAACCGCACCCAGCCAAGGGAACAGTTGTCTTTTGAGGGACGTCCTTTTCATCGTTTTGGGATGTGTGTCAGGCATGTCCTCTTCTGAGTCCCACAGCGGCCTCTCCCCTCAATCTCACAGAAGAGAAAGCTAAGGCCCGGGAAAGGGGAGGAGAGGGAGGAGAGGGGAGGGAAGAGGGAGAAGGGGAGGGGAGGGAAGAGGGGGAAGAGGGGAGGAAAGCTGGGGAGAAAAGAGCGGGAGACTGTCCTCAGCTATGCAGGCTTGGGCAACCCTGGGGTCTGGGAGTGATGGCGCTGGGGTAAAGGAGCTCTGAGAAACATCACAGGGAGAGGGTCTGATGTCCAGGCTGCCCTGACCCTGACCTCTGCTGACCTCTAGGCGCCCACAGACCCCAGGTCTGCAGGGCTGAACCCGGCAGGGGCTCTGGCGGGCTCCTGGATCTGTTCATTCCGTAAACATTTCTAGAATTGGCTGTGCTCTGCCCAGCGGCCCCTGCCTGTGGGGATACTGAGGCCCAGAGGGGGAAAGGGCCTGTCCTGGCCTGGGTCCCCCCCCCCCCCCCCCCCCCGGGGGGGGGGGGGGGGGGCCCCGGGGGGGGGGGCCGGCGGCGGCCGGGGGCCCCCCCCCCCCCCCCGCTGTGGGGGAAGAGGTGTGCTGCTCAGGCAGTCCACGCGGTTTCTGTCGGGTCCTCCCAAGCCCCACCCGCTCCAGCGCCGCCCTCCCTCCCTCCCTCCCTGTGGCGCTTGACTTTCGGGCCCCCAGTCTGGGCAGCCCCTCTGTGTCTAAGGAGGTACCGGGCACCCCTGGGAAGCGGAAAGACGCGCAGGTCACCAGGGCGGCCCTGGGAGGGGAGAAGGGCCCCGACGGCCACTGGGAATGGAGACAAAACTGGAGCCGAGCGTGGAAGCAGATGGGGTTGGACGCGGGGATGGCGCGTGGGGACGGCGACCAGTTCGAGCAAAGGCGCGCCGACGGGAAAGTGCGAGGTTCGGGGCGGCCTTGGCGGCGGTGCCCCCAGGGCAGAGACTCCAGCCAGCGGCCCCACGGCCAGGGACGGGCGCTGGAGGGACGACCCCGAGCTCTCTCCGGGGGCAACGGGCACCCCGCGGGGGAAAGCGGCCCCAGGCCCAGGTCGAAGGCGGGATTTAGGGAGGGGGCGCCGGGGTGCGGCGCAGGCTGGGAGGGGCAGCCTCGAGGAGGGGGTGCAAATCCCCCCGTCGCGCCCCCACCCCGTCGCGGCCTCCGGCCCCTCCCCCAGGCCGCCCGGGACCTTTTAGGCGCTGACAGGTTAATAAAGTACCGAGTGTTCCCGCGGGGACCCCGCCCGCAGCAGCCCCCGCCCGAGCCCGCTCCAGCTGGCGGCGCGTCGATAATCCCGGAGCCCGGGGCCGCCCCCGCTTCGAGTGGGGGCGGGGCTGCTCCCGACGCCGCCCTGGGAGCCGCGGGGAGGGGGGCGCGGCGGGATCGGCGCGGGGAGCGGGGCCTGCGGAGGCGGCCTCCGCGATGGGAGACCCGCGCCCCAGGGACAGAAACGCAGGCTCCGACCTCCTCCGGCTCCCGCTCAGTACCCACGAGGGCGAACCCAGAATCAGACTTAGGGCGGCGACCCCCACCTGGACCCCCGCCAGGCCCGGGGGCGCCCAGCTAGAGCTGCAGACCTCAGGCAGAGAGAGACCTTGGGCTGCGAGGCGGGCTGCGGGGCAGTCTGCGGGCTCCGGGCTGTAGCGAGGTGAAGGGAAGCAGAAGGTGGACCCCTCATCCTCCCTGGGTCCCGCCCCGAGGAGACCGACGCCCCTTCCTTCCAGGGTGGAGACGCCTTCTCGCGGATAGTGGAAGCTTTAGCCGCGCGCCTGCGGGTTGTCGGCCCGGAATTTAGGGTTCCTGGCGCCCGGTCTCCCCGCGCAGCGGGAGGTGCGGGGGCAGATCGAAGGCTGATGTCCCGCCCGCGGCTGGGGTCTCCTGGTCTCGGACCCTGGTGGGGCGGCGGGTGAGGCAGGGCCGGGGGCGCAGTGGGAGAGGGGTCGTCCGGGCTGGAGGAGACCCCGAGATGGGACCTGCCCGGTTCTGCTGGCGTGGCTGGCAGAGGAACCTCGGAGGGCGAGGGCTCTGCGCAGCCGGGGGTGCAGGGAGCGGAGGCCGGGGTCATGCGCCCCGGCACGCGTTTTGTCTATTTTTTCTCGCTCGTTGGGGTCCCGACCCGAGAGGCAGCAGGGGTCCCTGACCAAAGAGGACCGACCCTTGCCAGGACCCCATCCCCCTTGCAGCGGGGGCGGGGGTGGGGGTGGCACAGGGCTCTGGGTGGCCTCCCCTTGGCGGGACGGAGAAGAGGCTTGCTAACTTTGAATCCAGCAACTGTATTACATCATCCAACTTAAATATCTGAATAATAAAATAATTTCAAGCAACACATTGAAAGGGCTTATTTTCTCTTAAATATGAAATTCACACGAAGAGCTTCTTTTAGCCCAAAGGACCTTCCCAAATCAGGGGATGCCTTAGAAGTCACAGCAGCACCCCTCCTTCTCCCTAAGAGCAGGGACACCCCCTGCCCTCCCCTCCTCTCCCTCCTCACCATCTGCCGCCAGGTCCAGCCCCCCTCCCCAAGGGGGGACAGGCGTGGGTGGGGGCCCAAATCCCTGGGCTTGCCTGGTCGAGTAGCAGCCCTGATAAATCAGAGGTTTTTCAGGGGAATCAGCCTGCAGCGCTAAATCCCAGAGGCTGTGATGATCAATTCTTTAAGCCCATAATTGTTTAAATTACTCTGAGCAACATAAAACATTAATTTTGAGAAATTTAATAGAAAAAAGCTCTTTAAATCCACAATGAGATAAATGACACCCAGTATGGCGACCTTTTTCCATACCTTGGTGACATTGAATAATCTGAAAGTTATTTACATTTTCATTCTTCGTGGAAAATGTTGACAAGCTTTTGGCCGTGGGCGAGGTGCGTGGTGGTGCCGGAGTGCCCCCTCCCCCCTAATTAATGGGGGAGCAGCGACTTCATAAGCAGAATTTTCATCAGTCTGCTTGTGCGACCTCAGGTGACGGCTCCCACCCTCCTGGAGCTGATGCAACTGCGGCTCATTTTTTACCATAAAAATATTCTGTCCTGACTAGCGGAGCCCCCTCTTGGCATTCAAAAGTAGGTACGAGACGAAGATGCAGCTGTCATGTTCGGGGTGTAGGATGGAGCCCAAGGCCAAACCTAGGAGAAGACTCCGGATGCTGCAGCCCCCCCGGGCAGAGTCTGCCCTGCACGTGCGTGAGAGGCTGCAGCGCTGTCGCTGTTGGGGGCAGCCCTGCTTGGGAGCCACAGGCCCCAGATGCTACACAGCCCTCCAAATCCAATTTCACACACTTCCCCCTACACCATCCTGGGGTGCCATCTCAGGAGGACTGGGGTCCCCCAGGTCACATCGTTGGGGCTGGGTGGGTCCAGCAGTCAGGGGGCCACAGTGGGATGCCCTGGGCAGAGCAGGCCCCAGAGCATAGGCTCAGGAGAACTGGCCCCTCGTCCTTCTGGTCCATGCGACTCACCAGCCACACTGTGTGACCGTGGGCGAACCGCTCAGTCTCTCTCAGTCTGTGAAGAGCAAGTACAGTCTCCTTCCCAGGGTTACCGTGGGGCTCGCCAAGGCAAAGCCTGGGATGGGTGGGTGAAGGGCACACCCACTCTGACTTGCACACCCACATCTGCTCATCCACACGCTCATCTGCTCTCCAAGAGGTCACACACCCACGGCACGGCACACGCACAAACATCCCCCACCCTCTCCCAGAGCATAGGCGCGGGAGGTGGTGGCTGGATTGGAACTAGACTGTGGTGATGGTTGCACAGGGTTTACTTTAAAGTGGTTCATTTTGCGTGATGTGAACTTTACCTCA
>NC_045447.1:2144664-2151409 GCF_002776525.5 Piliocolobus tephrosceles
GCGTGATGTGAACTTTACCTCAATTTTATTTTATTTTATTTTATTTTATTTTATTTATTTATTTATTTATTTATTTATTTATTTATTTATTTATTTATTTTGAGACGGAGTCTTGCTCTGTCGCCTGGGCTGGAGTGCGGTGGCCGGATCTCAGCTCACGGCAAGCTCCACCTCCCGGGTTTACGCCATTCTCCTGCCTCAGCCTCCGGAGTAGCTGGGACTACAGGCGCCCGCCACCTCACCCGGCTAGTTTTTTGTATTTTTTTAGTAGAGACGGGGTTTCATCATGTTAGCCAGGATGGTCTTGATCTCCTGACCTCGTGATCCACCCGTCTCGGCCTCCCAAAGTGCTGGGATTACAGGCTTGAGCCACCGCGCCCGGCCCATACCTCAATTTTAAACAGGAAGATTACTCCCTCCCAGACCGTCCTGGAGGATGCGCCTGGCTCCCAGCGGGAGAGGCAGACGGGAAGTCTTGTAGTTAGCCTGGTGCGGGCAGCGTCCCACCTGGCTCCAAAAGCTGCCATCTCTGAGAGCCACTCCCCGCCTCACCCCTTCCGGGAGCCTTGGCCCAGGGCAGCAGGACTGAGCCTCACTAGCCTCTTCTGCACGGGTCAACCCCACAGGTTTGACCTGTGCACAGGGCTGGGCCGTGGGCAGCAGCATGTCTGTGTACAGCACCTGATCACAGCCAGCCTGTGTTGGACAGGATGTCCTTAACCCACCTCCCGCAGCCCCAGGGCTTCCCCGGAAGGCTCGCGTCTCCACAGGTTTGCCTTGATTAGGGAGAGCCCACCAAGGTGGGCGGGGAACTGGAGTCCTGGGGCCCAGCAGGGATGTGCTTTTCCAGTGTCCCCGAAACCACTGACTGCCTGTGGCTGGTGGTCATTTATAGAGTGGTTCTGTCCTGTCCTCAGCCAAAAGCTCTGCAAGAGCTTTGTTCTCAGGCTGGCAGGCCCTGACCGCTGGCTTTGTCAGACCTTCAGAGAGGTCAGAGGTTGAGACCTGTGATGTTCTAGGGGTGACACCATGACTCATGCCACCCTCCCCATTGTCTTCCTCTGCTTGGGGAGCAACGCTGGCTGCAGATATGGTGGGTGGCTGAGCGTTAGGGATGGCCACACTTGAAGGCTCAGCTAGGTCTCCCAGAGGACAGGGATGGCGGGACCAGCCAGCCGCCACCTGCTCTGAGTCCCAGAGGGCTGACCTTGGGATGAGGCAGGGGGAAGGGGAGGACGGCAGAAAGGGCAGTGGGTCTTCTGGGAGCCCCACCTCGGGCGGTTCCTTACAGCACTTACTCCCCCCGGTCTGTCCCTGGGAGACAGCCACCCCACCCCGTCTGGCACCCAGGAGAGGTGTGGCCAGAGGGCCCTTGAAGTCACTTCTTCAGGGCGAAGGCCCCGGAGCCAGGCCCCTCCTGGGGGCTGCCTGGGGATCTAGGGCCCTGAGACTCCTAGGCCTGACGAAAGCTCCTTTTTGGCTATGGCAGCCAGAGACCCCTCCGTGGTTTGTGCCAGACGCCCAACGCGCCCTGCAGGGCAGAGAGCAGCTGATGCCCGGGAGCTCCAGGCCTCTCCCAGGGTGGGGCTCACTCCTCTCCCTGGCAAACGCTTTGTTCAGAGCTCGGTAATCCTCGGAATGACAAGCTTTAAAATTTAATTAGCAGGCTCCTCTTATGCAAACTCTCGTCATTAAACTAAGTGTCCCATTAGTTAAAGTGAAACTGTATGGCAGTGGGATTGGGATCGTGGTGGAGATGGATAAGGCAGCCAGGAGTTTTATGGCGGGGGGGGCGGGCGGGCACCTTTCCTGACGCCCAGGCTAGTGTCAGCACACAGGCAGGCGGGGGTCCCCCCAGTCCTTCAGGTGACACGGGCCTCAGAACCGAGGGAGGGCTGGGCAGGTTCTGGCAAGGCTCTCGGGGGACTGAGACATTCAGGCCTGGGACCTCTGCAGCCAGGGTGTGTGGAGAGGCCACCGCCTGCAGACATGATGTCGCCAGTGGGCACACCGAGCCCTGACTCCACCGGGCATTTGAAAGGCAGCGTGGCTGGCAGGGGCTGCTTCCTTCCCCACCGGGGCTCGGGACAGAGAGACCTGGGTTCCTCCGGTCTCATCTCCCACGCTCGGCATGTATAAACTCACATGCATGGTTGATTTTTTGTTACAAAAGTAACATATGCTCAGCCGGGCACGGTGGCTCAAGCCTGTAATCCCAGCACTTTGGGACGCCGAGACGGGCGGATCACGAGGTCAGGAGATCGAAACCATCCTGGCGAACACGGTGAAACCCCGTCTCTACTAAAAATACAAAAACTAGCTGGGCGAGGTGGCGGGCGCCTGTAGTCTCAGCTACTCCGGAGGCTGAGGAAGGAGAATGGCGTAAACCCGGGAGGCGGAGCTTGCAGTGAGCTGAGATCCGGCCACTGCACTCCAGTCCGGGCGACAGAGCAAGACTCCGCCTCAAAAAAAAAAAAAAAAAAAGTAACATATGCTCATTGTGGAGAATTTGGAAAACAGAACCTGACACTGCCCCACCAGTCCTCTATCCAGACCCCATTTGCTGATGCTCCTTCCAGGCTTTTCCTAGGCGGTGCACACACATATTTTGCCCAGGGTAGGTTTATCTTTTTAATTAAAAAATAATTATTTTATTTATTTTATTTTGAGACAAGAGTCTGGCTCTGTCACCAGGCTGGAGTGCGGTGGCGTGTTCTTAGCTCACTGCAACCTCTGCCCCCCGGGTTCAAGTGATTCTCTTGTCTTACTAAGGCCTC
This sequence comes from Piliocolobus tephrosceles, assembly GCF_002776525.5. Classification (NCBI taxonomy): domain Eukaryota; kingdom Metazoa; phylum Chordata; class Mammalia; order Primates; family Cercopithecidae; genus Piliocolobus; species Piliocolobus tephrosceles. Next base: position 2,147,442 of record NC_045447.1, read on the forward strand.
CTGAGTAGCTGGGATGTACAGATGCCTGCCATCGCGTTGGGCTAATTTTTATAGTTTTCAGTAGAGACGGGGTTTCACCATCTTGGCCAGGCTGGTCTTGAACTCCTGACTTCGTGATCCAACCCCTCTCAGCCTCCCAAAGTGCCAGGATTACAGGTGTGAGCCACCGAACCTGGCCCAAAATTTTATCTTTTTTTTTTTTTTTTTTTTTTTTTGAGACGGAGTCTCGCTCTGTCGCCCAGGCTGGAGTGCAGTGGCGCAATCTCGGCTCACTGCAAGCTCCACCTCCCTGGTTCACGCCATTCTCCTGCCTCAGCCTCCCAAGTAGCTGGGACTACAGGCGCCCGCCACCTCACCCGGCTAGTTTTTTATATTTTTAGTAGAGACGGGGTTTCACCATGTCAGCCAGGATGGTCTCGATCTCGTGACCTCGTGATCCACCCGCCTCGGCCTCCCAAAGTGCTGGGATTACAGGCTTGAGCCACCGTGCCCGGCAAAATTTTATCTTTGTTTACTGATTTTGAGACAAGCTTTCACTCAGTTGCCCAGGCTGGGGTGGAGTGGTGCCATCATAGCTCACTGCAGCCTCCAACTCCTGGACTAAAGCGAAACTCCTGCCTCAGCCTCCTGAGTGTCTTGTTTTTCTAAGACCACCAGAGCGAGCACAAAAGAACCAGCAAGTAGGCACAGGTCAGGAGCAAAACTGCAAGTTTATTTTAGTAACCTAAGGTGTGGAGAAGAAGTCTGTTGGCCTCCAGCAAAGGAGGCCGGCAGAGTCCCCCGCGGTGGGGCTCTCGGATGGACTTCCCACAGTCCCGACATCCCGACAGGACTGGGGCTGTGAGAAGGCCGCGGGGCTGTGAAAGGCCACGTGGCTCACTGGCCAAGAGCGGCTTTTCTAGGAGTGGGAGGGCAATAGGCGGGGCATGGGCGTGTTGGGGGCGTTCCGCAGGTGCGACCAGGTAAATCTTGGTCTCTTCGATTGACGTCACCTGGCGCATGCCCAGTTGGTCTGCACCGTCCCCGGTCGCCGGCTGCATTTTCGCGGGGGCGGGAAGAGTTGATGGTGAAGAAGAACCCGGAAGTGCACCATCTTGCCTCCGTTCGTCCAAACAGTCCAACCTTTTATTGATAATAGTGATAAAGGGGCGCCGTGGTCTGTCTGGCTACTTCCTGCTGTTAAGGGGCGTCGTTAAGTCAGGGCCCATGGTTGGTATTTGGACGCACGGATGAAAAATAAAATAAGGCACAGTATTAGTATAGGAATGAGGAATGGAAGCATTTGTTGGAATATGGGCAAAACCCAGAAGGATAGTCCTGGCAAGGTTGGGGAGTATGAGATAGTTAGGAAAATTTAGTAAGTTTGAGGCGAGTGGGGGAAAGTTGAACTGATTTCCACTGATTGCTTTCGGTAGGGGCCCTTTTTAGTTGGGAATGAGGAATGAGTGCGCAAAGTACTTGTTGGCCAGGCAGCAATTAAGGATTGGAGTTTTTCGTGGAGTGGATGGCGCGGGAAGAGTTGGTGGTGAAGAAGAACCCGGAAGTGCACCATCTTGCCTCCGTTCGTCCAACCACTGAGTAGCTGGGACTTCAGCAACTAGAGCTGGAACCACAACCGGCTTTTTTTGGGGCGGGGGGCGGGAGTAGAGACAGTCTCCCTTTGGTGCCCCGGCTGGTCTCCAACTCCCGGCTTCAAGCAATCCTCCCTCTTTAGCCTCTCAAAGTGTTGGGATTACAGGCAGGAAATACCACATCCCACCCTACAGGGTTGGGTTTCTAGGAGATATATTGTTTTGTTTTGAGACAGGGTCCTTCGTCACCCAGGCTTAAGTGCAGTGGCAGGATCTCGGCTCACTGCAGCCTCCACTTCCCAGGCTCAAGCCACCCTCCCAGTTCAGCCCCTCCTTCCCTCCAGTAGCTGCAACCACAGGCACAGGACACCCCACCCAGCCTTTGTTTTCAATGTTTTGGAGAGACAGGGACTCATTATGTTGCCCGGGCCAATCTCGAACTTCTGGCCTCTCCTGCCTCAGCCTCCAAAAGTGCTGGGATTCCAGGCGTGAGCCACTGCACCCGGCTGAGATGTACGGACTTGAAACCTACCTCTTGGTTTGATTGTCACACTATGACCATTTCCCAGGCCATCTGTGACCCTCCAGAGATGGAGTGGCAGAGCCTTCTGAAGTTGGGCTGTCCCTTTAGGCCTCTCTCATTGCTTCTACCAGGCAGTCATGGGCCACGTCCAAGCTGGGTGGAGTAGGGGCAGCTCACCAGGCCAACAGGGCCATGTTGGCAGCAGCTGGGCTCACGAGCCCCCCACCAGCACACACACAGACCCAGACACGCACAGCCTAGGGTGCAGACGGTGGCCCAGGACTCACCCGGAGGAATCAGCCTTTCCCCTATCCATGGACGACTCCCTGACCAAAGGAGCAACCCCTTGGGGAGGACTATTCACATTGCAGCCTTCTTTTTGATTTCTAGAATGTTCCCATGCCCAGGCCGCTCCCCCTCCCCATCTGTATTCCTCTCTGTCGCTGAGGGGGCCTCTGAGCACGTGGGGACTCTGTTCACGGCTGCCATTGTGGCTCTACCCGGCCCCCGCTCTCCCTCCTTCCCTGCCCTGGTTGGGTGACTTTGAGTTTCTCAAACTGCAGCCAAGGGGCCGTCGTTCTCCACGCATCCTGGGTGCTTTGCCAGAATCTTTAAAATTTTGTGTTTTGGAGTTGACCCTGCCTGTGTGTTAGAACCACGTGAGGGGCTGGAAACAAACTGCGTGGCGGCCGGGACCCTCTCCCAAGAACCCCAGGTTGGAGACCCAGTACCCGGGGTTCCTACAGCTCCCAGGTGGCAATGAGGGTGGACTGGACGCTGGATGGCACGATGGGCGTGGACTTCTCGGGTGCAACAATGACACGGTCGACGGAAGAAGGAGCCTTCTTGTCACTGAAATGCGCGGTTAGTTGGACTGCACTGTTCTGAATTTTAGCCAAGGCTGTTTTGATTTTATAGTTACCGAAGGCCACAGGCCCAGGGATATTCACCTGCCTTGTGATTTTCACATACTGAAATTGTAATAAAGACAGCTGAGGTCAGCTTGGAGGACCTGAGAAAAGTTTCCCTCTGAAACTGTCCCCACGCCCGTTTCTGGGACAGTCGAGTGGGCCTGGAGCCCTCATGACTTATGGATGTACCAGCGAACAGCTGGCCGGCTTCTGGCAGCACCGGAGCTCTCTGAAGCCCCATTTTCTCACCTGCAGTGTGGGGTCGGGAATTCATTTATCTCGTGGGCCTCTCCTTAGGGTTAAGGAAACAAATGCTGTTTCCAGCCTGGGGATGTGACTTTGGAAGAGGCAGCAGGGTCCCTTCCAGTGTCAGAGGTCAGGAAGGAGCTGAGCTGCAGTGGTGGCGGTGGCTGAGGAAGGCTCCCCTGAGAGGCCGTGCTCCCACGAGGCCTGAGGCATCCCCACCTGGGAAGGGCATCCCGGCGGGAGCTACAGTGGGAAGAGCTCAGGTCCAAAGAGGCTGAACCAGGGCTGGGTGGGGACCCTGGGGTTGCCTGGAGGGCCGCCTGCCCCCCTTGGGGCTCTCCATTCAGCGCAGCAATGTGATTAGGGACCAGTCAATGCCCCCGTGGAGGCAGTGGTGGTTGGGGTGTGGGGTTAGGCGTGGAGGTAGAGATGTGGGTGGATGTGGTCATGAGCTTGTGAAGGCTCTGGGGGATACTGAGAGAAAGTGAGGGGTCTCTCTCGGGGAGGGAACAACTGAAGGAAGCCCCTTTTACCCATCGTGGGATGGGGTACTGGGAGGGGCTGAGGCGAGTGGTGTATTTGTGTCACACAGTAGTGATTTGTTTTTCTAAGACCAGCCCAGCGGGCACAAAAGAACCAGCGAGTAGGCAAGGCTAAAAGCAAAACTGCAAATTTATTCTTTGGTCATCTAGCTTCAGGGACCGGAGCTGGGGGCGG
>NC_045447.1:2156409-2161003 GCF_002776525.5 Piliocolobus tephrosceles
GGGGGGAGGGGGGGCGCTCCGCAGGTGCCACCAGGTAAATCTTGGTCTCCTCGGATTGACATCACCTGGTGCATGCCTGATTAATCTGCACCTTCCCGGGCGTCAGCTGCATTCTCGCACACATGGGAAGAGTTGGTGGTGAAGAAGAACCCGGAAGTGCACCATCCTGCCTCCGTTCGTCCAAACAAGTAGGTTTTGGCAGCTTTGAGTGTGACCTCTCCAGGCACAGCGGCAGTGTGAAGAGGTGCCCTGGCTGGGGGGTGTGGGCTGGGGTGGAGGGGTGGGGAGGAGGGGTGGGCAAGAGGCGAGTTCCAGAGAAGGAGGAGAACCACGTGGTGTGTCCCAGCAACCCAGAGAGGAAGCTTGGAAAGGCTGAGGCCTAAAACCGTTTCCCGCAGTAACGGCTGGAACAGCGGCAGCTGCTGTCCATTGTTGCTACCAATCCTATTCACAGCGCCAGCGCCAGTGCCACCGCCGCGTGGTGCCAGCGCCCACTTTCCCTCCTGCTGTGCAGAGCTCACCTCCAGGCTCTGGGGCCCTCGCTCCGTCCCCTCCACCCCAGGAGCCACCCTGGGTGGCTCCCTACACCATTGGCCGCATTCCCTCCTCCCACCCTGAGGCAGGCTGTGGCTGCCCTGTGGCACCCTTGGGTAGCGGGCCGGGGAGGGCACCCAGTGGGCCTGGGGAGCTGGCTCCGGAGGTGGGGCTCAGTCACCTGCGGGGCAGGTGCTGCCTGGGTAGCCCAGGGCCACTGCGGAGAAGGAAGCCCCTGGTGGCCACCTGGACCATCCAACCCCACACCCATCGCCGCCGCCCGTGCCCCTGTGCCTGCATCTGGCCATCCATCTGTCCCTTTGTGTGCAGGCCCCGGGCAGGCGGGCACTACACGAGGGTCTAGAAGGGTCGGACCCCCGAGGCCTGCCCAGACCCGCCCCCTGTCACTTTTCCTTAACAAACCCTCTGAGGAATTTTTAAACAGAACTGTCTCCTTTGACTCCCCCAGTCACGGGGCGGCAACAAGAGGTATTAATGGGCCCGGGGTCGAGGGGGACAGCTGTGGGGGATTGGGGAGCTGAGACAGCCGGCGAGACCCTGCCGCCCCTTCCTCCTGTTCCTGGGGATACCTCAGCTGCTGCGAGGGGTACCTCAGCTGCCCCCAGGACGCTGGGGCACTCAGCCTGTCCTCCACTGAGCCCCCACTGAGCCAACACCTAGTATCAGGGGTGGTGAGCGCCGTGCAGGGGTGAGGAGGGGCCAGGAGCTGACCAGGGCTGGGGGGGTCAGGCTTTCCAGATGGGGGAGATGTTGACAGAGGTCAGGGCTCAGGCAGCAGCAGCTCGAGTGGGGAGGTGGTGTTAGGAGATGGCCAGGCCTCGCACAGGCTGTGACTTCTCACAGGCTGTGACCCTGCACCTGGCCTGGGGGTCGGGGTCACATGGTCCCCCCAAAACAACTCCTCATTGTTTGATTTGGAGTAGGCATCATTTAACTCAACACAACAGAGAAATGGTTCTAGGAATGTCAATGCATTTGGGGTGAAAAGGAACCTGCCTGTTTGCTCTCTTCTGTTTTTGTCTCTAAAGTAATTTGACCCGTTAGTCAGAAGTTAGCTGCGATTCCAAAGGAAATGGTTAACTAATCCACTTAAATTTTCAGTTCAATCTATTATCAACTTTGTAAACTAGATCGAAAATATAAGAGGGCTGAGGAGGCTTCACGTTTGCAAGTTTAATGTGTTTTTAAGACTTGAAAGAATGGCCCATGTTCACAAGGCCTTTGCTTTACGTCCAACAACTGAAGTGATTAAAAACGAAGCCGATTTTTTTTTTTCTTTTTTTTTTTTTTTGAGGCAGAGTCTCGCTCTGTTGCCAGGCTGGAGTGCAGTGGTGCAATCTTGGCTCACTGCAACCTCTGCCTCCCGAGTTCAAGCAATTCCCCTGCCTCAGCCTCCCCAAGTAGCTGGGACTACAGGGACCTGCCACCACGCCTGGCTAATTTTTGTATTTTTGGTAGAGACAGGGTTTCACCATGTTGGCCAGGATGTTCTCGATCTCCTGACCTTGTGATCCACCTGCTTTGGCCTCCCAAGTGCAGGATTACAGGCGTGAGCCACTGCGCCCAGCCGGGAAACCAAATTTTAAGTTTAAATGTTGAAGGAAATTTAATCGAATAGTGAAAGTTCCTTCATATTGTTCTTAAAATTTACTAAGATTCCTAATGGAATCATATTTGTAAACTGAACTTAAAAGCTTAATGAACAACTAGAGTTTTAAATTAATTGAATATTTCAAAAACCAAAATAACTATGCTGAATAATATTTTCTATGCAAAAAAGCAAAGAAAAACATTCAAAAGCATGGAATACTGATATTTAACAAATTAAATTTTTCTTTCTTTTTTTTATTTTTGAGATGGAGCTTCACTCTCATCGCCCAGGCTGGAGTGCAGTGGTGCGATCTCGGCTCACTACCTCCACCTCCCGGGTTCAAGTGATTCTCCTGCCTCAGCCTCCCAAGTAGCTGGGATTACAGGCACACGCCACCACGCCCAGCTAAGTTTTGTATTTTTAGTAGAGACGTTTCATCATATTGGCCAGGCTGGTCTCGAACTCCTGACCTCAGGTGATCCACCTGCCTTGGCCTCCCAAAGTGCTGGGATTACAGATGCGACCCACCGTGCCTGGCCAACAAATTAAATTTTTCTTACACAACTTCACACTTGGGCTATTGGGTGCTCTGAGCGTTCTGCGGGTGTGAGATGACAGCCCCCCCATCCCTGCCCCCCACTTCCTATTAGGGGTTGAACTATGTCCCTCAAAAAAACATGCCCACGTTCTAACTCCCATCCCGGTGAATATGGCCTTATCTGGAAATATGTTCTTTGTTGATGAGAGCAAGGGGAGATGAGGCCACACTGGAGTAGGGGGCCCTGCTCCAACGAGGATCCTTCTAAGACTGTCCTTGCCCTGGGTTCTAAGAACAGGCATTTCCTGTTCTTAGAGGGGGATTTGGACCAAAGACACAGGGGAGGTGTACCAGAAGGCCAAGTGATGGCAGAGGCAGGTGTGGCAGAAGCCAACGGGCAAACACCAGCAGCCACCAGGAGCGGGGAGAGAGGTGTGGGACGGGACAATTCTCCCCCAGACTTTGGAGGCAGCCACCCCAGCGGGCCACCTCGATTTCGGCCTGTGGCCCCCAGACTCCGGAAGGATGCCCTCCCGTTGTGTGAACTGCCAAGCTGGTGGTACTTTATGAAAGCAGCCCCAGGACACTAATGCGCCTCTGAGGGGTGGATACTTTCAGCTACCCCTCCCTGGGCCGGTCCCTGGCCTGTGCTGACTGGTCCCGGGAGATCTGGCCAGGCCGGTGGGCGTGGTGTACTCAGGTTCCGACTTGGGGCTGGGCACACGGGAGAACAGGGCCCGGTGTGGCCCTGAACAAGTCAGCCTGGGTGCTAGCTCCAGCCCAGGGCACCTACTGGGGCCTCACATCTCCAGGGCCTGGGGCTGCTGCCTCTGTCCAGCCTTGGTAGCAGTGACCCCTGCCCCACCACCAGCTGGGGCCCTTCCTTCTCACCCTGCAGCCAGGGCAGGCATCTGCAGCCCCAGCCCACCGCCCCTCGGTGCCCTGACTCTCCCAGCAACTTTTTATGGGCTGCGGGTGGTTGGGGGGGCAGGCAGGGGTGCCCAGCCAGTGCCTTGGCCGCTCCCTGAGGGCCCCCAAGACCTTGCCCTGGCCTCCCAAATCCACCAATATTAGAAAGGATTTGTGTCCCCGATAAATAATGCAAAGTTAAATTACATCCGCTGCGGCTTAAAATTTCATATTCCTATTTCTCATCTCCATAAAGAAATTCCACTCGCGGGCCCCACGAGTTGGCCTCTGCCAGCTGCTGCGGACACTCCTAATGAAATTGCTCCTCCAGGCGGGGCGGCAGGAGGAGCCGCGCAGGGCGGTCGCCTGCAGGGGAAAAGGTAAAAGGCCAGAGTTCAAATTATTTATCTCCCTAATAACTTAATAGATTACATGCATGATGTCAGAGGCTGGCAGGCAGGCCTCCAGCCAGTCGAGGTGGGTGATCTATGAGGAGGCGGGAAGGGGAACCCCGCCCCAAGGGTACAGCTAGGGCATGCCTGCAGAGTTGGGGACCCCTACATCCACGTCCAGGAGAGGTGGGTCCTGTGAGCTCTGCCCCCACATTGTCCTTCATAAAACCCCACATCCCAGGAGTTGTGGCTCCTCCTGCCCCGGACAGAGGAGGTAGGGCTGACTTCTGCAGACTTTCTAACGCTTCCTTGGGACCAGGATCCAATAGGTGCTCAGAAAGTGTAGGATGAACAATGAAAGTGTAGGGTGAACAATGTCACCAGCCCAGGGCAGTGCAGGGCGCAGGGAGGAGGGAGTCCCTGGGCCTGCCTCGAGGGTCCTGGGGTCCAACGGAATGAGCTGGAGTCCAAGGCAGAAGCAGGAGAGGCCCCGAGGGTGAGGGTGGGTCTAGTGCAGGAGAGGGAGGAGGTGGCGTCTGCAGGGGAGTATCCCCAGGAAGCAGGACGAGCCGGGAGGCCAAGGCCCAGAGAGGAGCGAGCCTGCCTGCC
>NC_045447.1:2161103-2163705 GCF_002776525.5 Piliocolobus tephrosceles
TCCTTCCTTCCTTCCTTCCTTCCTTCCTTCCTTCCTTCCTTCCTTTTCTTCCTCCCCAAGCAAATCAATACTTCTTTTAACATGGTAAGGTTTTTTTAAAAAAACATGGTGGGTTTTTTTTTTTTTTTTAATGTTTTTTGTTTTTTGTTTTTTTGAGACGGAGTCTCACTTTGTCACCCAGGCTGGAGTGCAGTGGCGCGATCTCAGATCACTGCAAGCTCCGCCTCCCAGGTTCACACCATTCTCCTGCCTCAGCCTCCCCAGTAGCTGGGACTATAGGCGCCCGTCACCATGCCTGGCTAATTTTTTGCATTTTTAGTAGAGATGGCGTTTTCACCGTGTTAGCCGGGATGGTCTCGATCTCCTGACCTCGTGATCCGCCCGCCTCGACCTCCCACAGTGCTGGGAATACAGGCGTGAGCCACTGCGCCTGGCCAAAAACATGGTAGGGTTTTGACCTCAAATATTTACTTGGTCTGTTACTCAAATGAACCTGTAGCTGGACATGTGAACCTTGAAGATGCCGCTTCCACTGCAGTTCAGGCTCCAGCATAGACGGTCCCTACTCTCATCCCCCAGCCCCCTTTGCACAAATCTCTTCCATTTTATGCCGAGTTCCCTGAAATGTATCAGGTATCGCATCAACCTGGACAGAGTATCAAGATCTCATTCTCTACGAGAGGACAGGACAGGCCTCCGAGGCCCCAAAAACCAAGCAAAGAACCGTGGGTAAAATTTAAATCATTTTTTAATGATTAAAACAAGTGATTTAGTGATGAAAATCATCTAACTGAATGATTAAAACCCCTCCTGGCATGCCCTTCCAGCCTGCAGAACGTTCTGGTGCACGGAGGTGAGAAGATCACTCTGATGCAGCAGCTCCTGCATCCCAGGTCCCTCCCCCGTCCAGGGCCAGCGTCCCTCGGCTGTTCCCAGCCTCTCCAGGCCTTGGGGACTGTCCCTCTGGGCTCCCACACCTCTGAGCCCGTCAAGGTGGGCCAGGAGGCCCTGCATCGAGCTGGAGGCAACGCCCCAACCTGCCCTACAACTTGGCCCTGCACCCCTGGCTCCCCCATGCCAGATCCAGCCCCTCAGGTGACCCCTCCCCTTGGGGCCCCCAGGGAAGCCTCCAACTCTAATCAGACCCTCCAGGCCTCCTGCCTCCCTCTGGAGGTGCCAGGTACCCCCTCACCTTGTATTTATGGCCACTTAATCTGTGTGAGCAGCCGGCCCCCAATATATCTCCAAGTATTGATCAGCTTTGGGCTGATAGAAGTTCAAACTCACAAGGTCTCGCTCTTTGACCCCCAAATAGGGTATGAATCTCAATCGAATGGACAGATATTCACACGGCTCCTACCCCGGGCTGCAGACCGCAGGAAAATCAATGAAGAGTGTTGGTGACTCACGATTTATAGAACGTCTGCCATTTTAATATTAGAATAAATGTTCTATTGCCCAGGGAGGGGGTGCAGAGGGTCGCACGGCAAATATTTCTTAGAGAGTCTTTTCTGCTGGAAAATGATGTGCGTGGGATTTTATGAAGTCAAATTTATAGACCTCATTGAGGCTTATAATTTAAAACTCCTGATGAGAAAGACATTAAGTAGAGTGCTTGGGGGTGGGGAGGGGGCACGGGCTGGACAGGTGGGTGGTCCCGGAGCTGCAGCCTCTGGTGAGGGGAGAGAGTGGGCTGCGGCCAGGGGCCGGGCTGCAGGTTCTGCCACGGCCTGGGCAGCTGGGCACTAGGGAGGCCCCGGGCATGGGGAGGGTTGGTCTGCCGAGGGGCCCATGGGTGACTCAGAACAGGGGCTGCCAGGTTGTCTCAATCCTGGGGTCTCAGGGCTCTGGAACCCGGGAGCACCAGGCCTGATGTGGGAGGGCCCAAGAAGATGAGGCTAGGTCGGGCGCGGTGGCTCCCACCTGTAATCTCAGCACTTTGGGAGGCCGAGGCGGGCGGATCACGAGGTCAGGAGATCGAGACCATCCTGGCTAACATGGTGAAACCCCGTCTCTACTAAAAATACAAAAATTAGCCAGGCGCGGTGGTGGGCACCTGTAGTCCCAGTTACTCGGGAGGCTGAGGCAGGAGAATGGCGTAAACCCGGGAGGCGGAGCTTGCAGTGAGCCGAGATCACGCCACTGGACTCCAGCCTGGGCGACAGAGCAAGGCTCTGTCTCAAAAAAAAAAAAAGAACCAACTCTTGGCTTTTATGATCCTATTTTATGTTTGCTTTATATTTCATTTATTTTTGCTTCATCTCCATTATTTCTTCTGCTTCTTAGGTTCTTTTGCCAACTTGTTGAGATGGACACTGCTCATTTTTGTCAACCTTTCTTTTCTAATATGTATGTTTTCTCTAAAACTACTTTTGTAAAAACCCACATATTTTCATATGGAATATTTTCATAATCATCCAGTTCAAAATACAGTCATCCTTCAGTATCTGTGGGAAAGTACTTCCAGGACACCTGTGGATACCCAAATCCATGGATGCCCAAGTCCTTTATATATAATGGTGTAACATTTGTATACAACCTACACACATCCTCCCATATACTTTAAATCATCTCTAGGTTACTTATAACACCTAATACAATG
>NC_045447.1:2163805-2173792 GCF_002776525.5 Piliocolobus tephrosceles
AAAAAAAAAAAAAGAAAAGAAAAAAAAAAAGAAGGCGAGGCTGCCCACAGGTGTCCATGAACACACCAGGCAAGCATGCTGTGTGTGCACACGTGCTCACGCAGAGGGCTGCCCACCCGGTGTGGGGACACGCACACGGCCACGTTGTGCTCAGTTACACGCATGCACACGTACACAAACACTGCACACAGGTGTGCACGCTCACACACGCCTGTGCACGCACACATCTGCTCCTTGCCAGACCTTGCTTGACCTCCTCTCTCCTCTGAGGCCACTTCTCCAATTTCCCTGCTGAAGAAAGTTCTCGGCCTGAACTTCCCGCTCCTGGAGAGACCCAGAGCCACATGTGTCCCGGGTTGGGAAGATTTGCCCTCAGCGTTGCTGGATAAACTTGCAAGAAAGCACCACTGGGTCATGGAGGTTAGGGGGACACTGTTTTCTTTTTCTTTTTCTTTTTTTTTTTGAGATGGAGTCTTGCTCTGTCGCCCGGGCTGGAGTGCAGTGGCCGGATCTCAGCTCCCTGCAAGCTCCGCCTCCTGGGTTCCTGCCATTCTCCTGCCTCAGCCTCCCGAGTAGCTGGGACTACAGGCGCCCGCCACCTCGCCCAGCTAGTTTTTTTGTATTTTTTAGTAGAGACAGGGTTTCACCGTGTTAGCCAGGATGGTCTCGATCTGCTGACCTGGTGATCCGCCCGTCTCGGCCTCCCAGAGTGCTGGGATTACAGGCTTGAGCCACCACGCCCGGCCACTGTTTTATTTTTTACATTTATTTATTTATTTATTTGACATGCAGGAAGACACATTGCAAGGGGGTACTGTTTTGTAGACATCAGCTCAGGCCAAAGAAAGGGCTTCACCGTTGGGTCTGATTCCGTGGCAAGGAGCAAACATTCCACCTGGGAAGCAGGACAAAGGGCAGACGGCCCCTCCTGACGCAGCCTGACTTTCTGCGGATGGGTCCCTCCTGCGGGGTGGGCGGGGGGAGAACAAGGGGCCATGTACGGGGCCCCGGGGGGTCTCTGGGAACACTGGACCCATCCCAGCCAGTAAGGGTGACCCGAGGGTTTCTCGTCTGTTGGAGGCTGGCTGGGCCCTCTGTGGGCTCACCACCTCCCCTGTGGCTTTGAGCGAATCCCTTCCCTCCCAGCCTTAGTTTCCCCAGCTGTAACTGAAGAGATTCGGGAGTCTTTCCGTGCCCGACTGTCCAGGGTCCCGAGATTCCAGGCCCCAGTTTCAGACTGTGGAACCTCCCAGGGGCACCCGTGGCCCTGCCCTGAGCCCTCGCAGTCCCTGCTGGAAACCCCCTGCTCCTGCTCCATCCTCCTTGGAAGTGGCAGTTGGAGGGAAGCCCTGGGACTCAGAGCTGACACTGCCTGAGGGGTGGACTGAGGCTGAATGGCACAGGCTTAGCTTATCTTCTAAGGATGTCATCATCCCAGACAGGAGAGCCAGGAACGGGGAGGGGGCCCGAGGAGGGTCCCTCCGGCTCTGGGGCTCTTCACTGAGGACTGGGGGGATTTTTTCAGGGATGGAGCTGTGGCAGCTACAGAGGGGGACAAGCCTGGGATGGGGGTGGGCAGCCCTGCCCCTTCAACCAGCTCGGCTCTGTCCCCTCCTAGCCTTGGTGCCGGGTCCAGCAGGGGCCGCTTATGATCACAGGCCTGCCCGTGCTGTCTGCAGCGCTGGTAAGGAGGCTCCCTTACCCCCCACAAAGATCTCAGTGCCCCAGGCAGCATCAGGGGCTCCCCTGGATTTGAGGGGCATCTGGGGCTTCCTCGCCCCCAGCACTGCCCACAGGGTCGGGGCTGACCTTCAATGTGGGGCTGAGCCCTGGCGGGTTGGGGTTTGTGTATGAGTGGTAGTGTTACCAGCTGGGGACCTGAGGAGGTAGAAGGAGGAACCAGGGGCTAGGGCATGCAGGCTTTGGGATCTCAGCATTCTCAGCATCAGGTGCTTGTGCAGATCTGAGACTCAGCATCCATGCCCGTGAGCTGGGAGTAGGAAGAGCCTCTGATGCCTGGTCACCAGGGCTTCGGGCACGAGACATCGTGAAGAGCCCAGCTAGGGGCCTGGAGGGTCCATGAGCGCCGAGACGGGCTCTGTTGATTGTGACGCTCTCGACCGCTGCGCTGATCCCAGTTATCCCCCGTGTCGCCCCCGCCTGCGACGCCTGCCCTGATCCCAGTTCCCCTAGTGCTGCCCCCCCCCCCCAGGACGCCTGCCCTGATCCCACTTCCCCCAGTGCCGCCCCCGCCTGTGACGCCTGCCCTGATCCCAGCTCCCCCAGTGCCGCCCCCTTCCCCAGGACGGTTGCCCTGATCCCAGTTCCCCCAGTGCTGTCTCTGCCTGCGATGCTGGTGCTCTTCCTCCCTATCTTCTTCCAAGTCTTCCAAAGGCTGATCTTTGGGGCGCCTCCTGGGCCCCAGCACCTCCTCAGCACCCGCCCCACCGCCACCCCCACCAGCACTGCAACCCTAAACGCCCTGGCCCAGGAGGCCCCTACTGAGTTCCGTAAGGAGATGAGGATCCTGCTGCCTCCTCTGTAAACTCAGCCGTGGGGCCCACGGCGCCCGGTGCGGGACGGGGCGTATTTTACATTTTCAACTTTATTAAAGGAGCCAGGCGGGCCTGGGAAGGCTGCCTTCCCTCTGTGGTCAGTTCTGCCCCTGGAGGCGATAAATCTCCAGGCCTGTGATTTGTGGCTCTGCGTTCCCAATAAATTAAATCTTTCCTGATGAAAAGGTTGGAGTGCCCGGCTCTGCTTTAGGTCACTGTGTTTGTTCAAAGTAAGCTGAGCAGGAGTCGCCCAGCCAAGCCCCGCTGCCCACCCCAGCAGCCGCCCTCCCTGGAGCACAGGGAGAACACACAGCTTCCTCTGCAGAGCTGGGCCCTCCGCAGTGACCCACTCCCGGACCCTCCACCACCAAGGGCATGGCAGCTCTTGGTTGAACAGTCCCAGAAATCTCTGTAGCAATAAGGAACGACGCCATCCTTGCCCTCCTCAGATGGCAACGATGGGGACTCAGGGCCTGGGCTGGCGAGGGCCCTGGGAGCACTGTCCAGGCCCCACCTGTGGGGCTGCCTGAGGACTGTGCTGGACATGAACTTCTGGGTGACATTTGCCCCACGTGAGGCCATCTGGGGCCGTGGGCGGAGGCACTGGGTTGGAGCACTGGGCTGAGGCTGGCTCTACCCACTAAGGCCTCCCCTGACGACTCTCAGAGCCTCAGTTCCTAATCAGTGAAAGGGAGACAAGACCACCTAAGAGAGCTGGCCCGGGGCCTGGAGTACGGGGGAGGGCGCCCGTGACTGGTGTGCTCCAGAGCTAGGACTCGGAACAGAAGCAACAGGGCTGGGGATTCTGCACCCTGCGCGGACGGAACAGAACCAGCGAAGCTGGCCCCCTGCCAGCCCCACTCCTGGTTAAAGTTGGAAGTCACTGGCTGGGCACAGTGGCTCACGCCTGTAATCCCAGCCCTCTGGGAGGTTGAGGCAGAAGAATCACTTGAGGTCAGGAGTTCAAGACCAGTCTGGCCAACATGGTGAAACCCCATTTCTACTAAAAACACAAAAATTAGCCAGGCGTGGTGGCGGGCACCTGTAATCCCAGCTACTTGGGAGGCTGAGGCAGGAGAATTGCTTGAACCCAGGAGGCGGAGGTTGCAGTGAGCTGAGATGGCTCAAAAAAAAAAAAAAAGTTGGTGCCCAGGACAGTCTGGCCCTGGGCAGAAGGTCTCCTGGTGCCCTCTCAGACCAAGGGGAGCGAGAGAAATCCACATCCCACATCTAAGGTTGTGGGCTCTCCACGGCTGGCACCCCACGGAATCACTCAGGACGTTAAGTCCCACCTCCAGGCCCCTCTCATTTAATTTACTGCAAATCTGTGTCAGAAACCAAGAAGAATGAGGTCTGCATTTTGGAACAAAAGATTTACAGCCCTGGCTAACACTTGATCCGGGGAAAGTGCCCAAGAAATTGCTCTGCTCGGAACAACATCTTGCAGAGCCTGGGAAAAGCTGGGGCCTTGGCCCTGGAGCCAAAGTCAACCCGGCTGAGCCTGTGGCTCTGGTTGCAGGGCGGTGGGGATGGGCTGGGGTCCAGGGAGCCCACATTCCTGCCCAGGGAAGGGGCTTAGGCGCTGGCACCAGAGACAAAAGCCCTAACCCCGAGCTTCCTCAGACAGGGTTGCAAAGCCATTAGGCTGATGAATGAAATCGGTTCCAAAGCTCTCAGCCCTTTCTGGCTGATTGCATTCGGGAGAACCCCTCCTCAAGGCCCCTCGGAAGTCCCATCTATTTATTCAATTTAAGTTTTGGCTGGGAGGGGGTGGGGAGCCACCTCCAGGTCACCCCAGGCTAAGGAGGACCAGCCTGGGAACAGGAAAGCCGATGAACGTTTAATTGCTGTCTGGTGTGAGCTTGAGAGTTTAGCATCAGTTTTCACTCGCTCAAAACAAAGGCCTTCGCCCTCCTCTGATGTGTTGAGCTCAGGGAGGAAAAGGAGGCAGGAAACGGAAGCGGTCCCAGAGAGGATCAGGAATGTGTTGGGGTCCAACTCCTGGGTTCACCCCCAGAAAGCTGCCCCAGCTAAGGGAGGGTCTGTCCAGGCCCCTGGAGCCCAGGCCCCTACATGGCTGCCTCAACGTGGTCAGGAAGGCTGGACCACAGCACCGCCCAGGTCAACTGGGGGGCAACCTGGCCAGGACTTTCTGAGCTGTTCTGAGCCATAGGGAGGGGCCTCAGAGTGAGAGGAACCACGGAGAACACTGGGAGCAGGTGCAGGGGGAGGACGCAGCGGGCCCCGCCCTGGCCCTTGGCCCCTGTTCACAGCTGTTACCTTGCTCATCCTGGGTAGTGTCAGCCAGGCCTGCCCAGCCCACAGGGGCTCCAGGTTGGCAGCAGGTTAGCAGCCAGGGACAGCCAGTGTACCTGCTGTGCACAAAACGCGCCCCTAGGGCAGAGGCTGCCTTCCCAGTTCTCCACCCCTCCTGCCCCAGCCCCTCCAGCCCAGCCCAGAAACGCCAGACACCCCAGATACTCCAAACACTCCAGACACTCCAGATACCCCAGATACACCAGGCACTCCAGATACTCCAGACACCTCAGATACTCCAGGCACTCGAGACACCCCAGACTCCCCAGATACTCCAGATACTCCAGACCCTCCAGACTCCCCAGACACCCCAGATACTCCAGATACCCCAGATACTCCAGACACCCCAGATACTCCAGATACCCCAGACGACCCAGATACTCCAGATACTCCAGACTTCCCAGACACTCCAGACACTCCAGACACCCCAGATACTCCAGATACTCCAGACACCCCAGACACTCCAGACTCCCCAGACACCCTAAATACTCCAGACACCCAGATACTCCAGACATCCCAGCCCACCCCAGATACGTCGGACACCCCAAACATTCCAGACACTCCAGATACTCCAGATACCCCCAAACACTCCATACACCCCAGACTCTCCAGACACCCCAGCCCACCCCAGACACCCCAGACACTCCAGACACCCGAGACACTCGCTCCTTTCTGAGTCTGCAGCCTCAGAGTCTTTGTGCCTGCTGTTTCCCAGTTGTACCCTCTTCTCCTCCTGCTCCCTGAGACCCTGCCCCAGGCCTCTCTGATGTGGGGTCAGTACCTGTGACCTGCCTGTACCCCTTCTGTGTGGCCCGCCTTGGGTGAGTCACTCGAGTGTGCCGGGCCTGGGCTGTGGGGGGGCTCTCACAGGGACGCAGTGGAAGACACTGTGGCAGGGAAAGGGCTAAGAGCTGCTGTGGACGGGAAGGCAGCGCTGGCTCAGGGGCGACAAGGAGCAGGGATGCGTGGGCTCAGCCACAGGCCCGGGTCTGTGTCAGGGTCTCCTGGGGCTGCTGTAACAGAGGTCTACAAACTAGGGGCTTAAAACAGCAGGACATGGATCCTCTCCGCATTCCGGAGGCCAGAAGTCAGAAACCAGGGGTCACAGGGCCACCTTCAAGGCTCCCTCCAAGGCTTCATGGGGGGATCCTTCCTGCCTCTTCCAGCTTCTGTTGCCCCGGCATTCCTTGGCTTGTGGCCACATCCCTCTGTCTCTGCCTCTGCCTTCACGTGGCCCCTCCTTTCTGTGTCCTCTGCCTTTCGAAGGGCACCTGTCATTAGATTTAGGTTTTACTCTAATCCAGGAGGATCTCATCTCAAAATGTTTACCTTAATCACCTCTGCAAAGACCTTTCCCAGAGATGGTCAACTCCCAGGATACAGAGAGGCTAGGACTTGAACACACCTTTTCTAGGGGCACATCCAGCCCACTGCATCCTGGGTCTGCTGCTCCTGGGCTGACAGTGAGCCAGGATGAAGCCCACACCTCCAGAGCCTCCAGGGTCTCCCATGTCCCCCCTTGGTGGAAACTGGGCTGCAGCACTGTTGCCACTGTCACGTGAGCCTCCAGGAAGTTCAACTCCGTGGGCCTCCAGGGAAGGCTCTAAGACTGTGGAATTCAGAGCAATTCCTGCCTCCAAGGAAGCCTGTAAAACTCTGGAATTCAGAGCAATTCCTCCTGACAGCCAGGTGGGCCAAGAACCTGGAGGACTACAAGGGCAAACTGACAGCTGCATTTCCTGCCCTCCAAAGGGAAGCATTTTGGCCTCAGAGGGATGTCTCTAAATGTCTACCAGGTGCACCTGTGCCCAGCTGCAGAGGAGCACCTGCTCCAGGTGAGTTTCAGGCTCTTTGAGCTGTCGAGACATCAGGAAACTACAGATGGGAGGAATGATGATCTCGGTCTTTGGTAACGAACCCAGCAGGGTTCGCGGCCACCTCTCCTGTGATCGAGGGGGCTGGAGGCAGTGCCTGTGTCTGCCCCAGCCCATGGCCTGACAGGCCATACTGGCCGCTCAGCTTCACCTCCTGGGGTGCGTCAGGCACTGGGTATGAACAGAGGAACAAAAAACCTACTCAACCCGGTGCTGCCCATCCACAGTGCGTCGACCTCAGCAGGGCTGTGGCCCGCCAATAACTTCCACCCCTGCCCTGACCCACACACTCTTTGCAAGTTCAGAGGCTACCTGGTCACTGTGGAGCAAGGCCAGGCCAACACCTCGATGGCCTCCCTCCCCACAGTGCCAGTGTGTATGCGAGGGTCCCGTCCCCCGCTCGCACACCCTCACGCTCATGCATGGAGCTCCCTCATCAGACACTGTCACCGACAACCACAGAGCCCCAAGAGCAGCAGGGACCCCAGACATCTTAGCGGATTCTTGTAACAATCTGTTCCCTGGGACCACCAGCCCCATTTACAGATGAGTAAACTGAGCCTCTTGGGGTGATGCCACTTGCTAGAGCTGCTCATACAGTGGCAAGGGAACCAGGACCAAGGCTACGCCAAGGGCCTTGATGTCAAAGGCTGTACTTCCCCCTCTCACCCCGTCTCCCACACCCAGCACACTGGGAGCCCCTGGGGTGTCCAACGTCTCCCCCGAGACCACTGGCAGCCTCCTCAGAACAGCCTCTGAGGCTCAGACTGGGAGGCAGCTTCCAGAGGTCCCCTGAGCACCCCTTGCAACAGGAAGGGCCCCACCCTCTGCCCAGCTGTGGCTCTGTCCCAGGGCAGGGGTGGGGCCCATGGGCCCTGTTGCAGCCCTGGTGAGGCTCTGCCAAGAACCTTGGGTGCCAACCCGTGGGCTCGCAGCTTTCTCGTTGACCAGGGAGGCAGGCCAGTCCAAGGGGCTCCTGGGTAGTGTCAAATTGCATGGAACGGAAATTAGACCTCAAGCAGCCTGCCTCTGAGAGAGGAGTTTCTTTGTTTACTTTTAGGGGGTAAATTCCAGCCCCTTGGCCTCTCCCCTGCAATTCTACTGACTTAATTTGGGCTTTTGTCTAGGGCAGCCCCCGGAGGGGATTACCTGAGAGTCCTATTACAGTTCCCAAGCCTGGCCCTGCTAATGAGTTCAGGGGCGGGTGGCAAGGTGAGCTCCACGCTGTTTCCATGTCACCCTGGGAACAGCGTCTGCAGGGCTTGGACCAGGCGCTGAGAGTGCTTCCTGGGTGCCGGCTGAGCAGACACAGGGCTGGGTTGGTCATGGCCTGGAGAGCCAGGTGACCACACGGGCAGTGCCCCTGGGTTACAGGGCTGACGGACCAGCAGACAGGCGGGCAAACAAGCCGCATGCCAGGAAGAGACATTGATGTGGTTATGAAGGCTCTAAAGAAAAGGAGGTGGAAAGAGATGAGAGAGGGCCTGGCTGGGGCAGAGATGTGGGCCAGGGAAGGCCTCCCCTGGGTGGGGGACATTTACACAGCGGCTTTGATGACTCACTGGAGCTGCTCCTGTGTGGGTCATTGGAGAGGCCTTGCAGCCACAGAACACAGCAAGTGCTAAGGCTCTGGGGCTGGCAGAAGCCGGCGTGCCCAGAGTGGGAAGGAGGCTGCCACGTGGAGGAGACAGAGGAGCCCAGAACACAGGGGGATGGGCGGGAGCTGGGGGGAGAGGACAAGGTCTGAGGCTCGGTGGGGACCTAAGTGGAGGGGTCTAGGCAGAGAGTGACCTCATCTGATTGGCTGTGTCACCCAGGCCCCGTGGGGAAGATGGATGGGGTAGAAAGGGGCATCCGCAGGATCTGCAGGGGTCCCAGGGCCATGTCAGCATGGGGCCACCAGGTGGGAGAGGAGCTGCCTTGGGGCCAATGTGGGGGCCTCTGTGGCTGAGCAGAGGGAGGGCGGGCAGCCTCGGCAATGAGATGGGGCTGTAGGGTATGACTGAGCCCAGGCGGCAGCCAGCGGACAGCACAGGCCCCCAGCAATGGGGGACCAGGCTGTGCCAGGTGGGCTCCACTTCATAGAAGAGGAAACAGAGGGTCAAGGAGGGTCAGAGGCAGTGCCCTGGTGATACAGTAGGGGGCCCAGCCAGGATCAAACCCCTGCCCGGGATGTCAACCTGCCCTAGTGACCACCAGTGCCAGGACCCACCCCTCTGGGGGTTCCTCATCTGGTTTGGCACACCTGCCCCTGCTGGGTCTGCAGAGGGGAGCTCAGTCTGGGCACAGCCGGGTCCCCAATTGCTAGGCTGCCTCTACTGCCCCCTGGCTGCCGCTCTGGCCTGGGCAGCGTCAACACGACCATCTATTATTACCTCGAGACTGTCTGGGCCCAACCTGGGATTTTGCAAACAGGTTCACCAAATTGTCAATTAAGTGAAAATCAATCTTCAGCCATTCATCACAGGCTGCTGGGGCCGCGCACGGGCCGCCATCGATCGGGGCCCCTGGGGAGCGATTGAGGCCAAGTGCAGCCCACATCTGCTGCATCAGGGCAGACGCCACGATCCATCATCCCAAACGGCCGAGGCGCCCACCCGGGGGCCCGGGCTTGCCCAGAAGGGAGGGCAGGTGGAAGGGGCACAGCGCCCACCCGGTGGCCTGGGCTTGCCCAGGAGGGAGGGCAGGTGGAAGGGGCACAGCGCCCTTGGAACCTTTCAATGCTCTGGCCACGTGCTGGATCCCTGAAAGCCCCTTCCCTCCCCGCCAGGCCCCATGGCCCTGTCCTCCCCCTCCCAGCCAGCCCTTCTCCCAGTGACGAGGGTGGGGGCACTTTGAGGGCTCTCCATGAAGGGCCATCACCCTAAGGCCGTGGCAGGGGCTGGGGGAAGTAAGGGGGAGGAGCCTGGCCCTCTCCCTGTCCTCAGCCTCCCCTCTCTGTTTGACCTTTCGGGAGAGGCCCCTCTGCCTGGCTGTGCACACCGGGCACCCTGACCTCTCTTTCACTATTGTTTGTTCCCTCCTCTCCTAACCTGGCACAAGGCTGTGATCCTGCAAGGCACCTTAAATGCACTGGGTTGAGCTTCAGAGCCTCCCGCTCTGTGAGGTCAAAGTCCGGTGAGACTCCATCTAGGGTGTCAGTGCCCAGACAGCAGGGCTGGATGCTCCCCCAAGGACCAGAGCATTCCTCTGTGACTTCCACAAGAGCCCCTGCACATGCTGGGGAAAACAGCCCAGAAACA
>NC_045447.1:2173892-2184528 GCF_002776525.5 Piliocolobus tephrosceles
TTTTTTTTTTTTTTTTTTTTTTTTGAGACGGAGTCTCACTCTGTCGCCCAGGCTGGAGTGCAGTGGCCGGATCTCAGCTCACTGCAAGCTCCGCCTCCCGGGTTCACACCATTCTCTCGCCTCAGCCTCCCAAGTAGCTGGGACTACAGGCGCCCGCCACCTCGCCCGGCTAGTTTTTTGTATTTTTAGTAGAGACGGGGTTTCACCGTGTTCCCCAGGATGGTCTCGATCTCCTGACCGCGTGATCCGCCCGTCTCGGCCTCCCAAAGTGCTGGGATTACAGGCTTGAGCCACCATGCCTGGCCTCCATCATTTCTTTATAGTGGAGCCTGCAGCTTGTCACTTTGATGCCCTCCTGCAGACAGCCCCCCAGGCCCCTCATGCTGGGGCTGGACCAGCTCAGACTTCTGGACCCTCCCCGCAGGCTTTCAGGGGAGGGTCCAGGGCTCCCCTGAAACATAGGGCTGAGACGTGCCATCAGTCCCGTGTGGGCTGCACCCCAGTATGCTGATGGAGCCTCAGGGAGAAGGGCCCCTTCTGAGCACCAGGTCTAGGGCTGACTGGCCACCTGGGTGTCCTCACTGGACAGAAGAGAACGTGGAGGGGAGAGCTTCCAGCCCCTCTTCTTGGGCTTTGTTGAGGTGGAGACCAGCAAGGGCTGGTCACTGTCAGCATTCCCTCCTCTCCTCGCCTCCCCTTCGGTCACGGAAGTCCAGCCGGGTTGTTCCATGAGAGCCAGAAAGCAGCTGGGTCACATGGGACAAGGGCCTTCGAAGTGTTGAGAGCTGCTCACCTTCCAGTTGCACTTCTGGAGTCAATTCATGCCAGCCATCTGGCCTAGGTGGCTCAGACACTGCAGCAGGAGGCAGAGAGGACAACCTGCCCAACCCTCATGGTGCTAAGGCAATTGTCATCAGTCTGAGTGTGAGAAAAGCATTTTGCATGAAGGCATCCTGGGAGCATCGTTCATTCATTCATCAAGAAATAGTTATTAAACCATTAAGGGACTGTTGCCTCCAACCATGATGAAATAACAGGGGTTGTATTTGCTCTCGTGCTAAGATGTACAAAGCACGTGGTTTTCTGACACTGGAAGCCAGGAGGCACAGTGCAGCGCAGTGATCCCTGAGAGAAGGGAAGTGAGGGAGGCAGCCCTACAGTGGCCCCAGCTTACTGCCAGGCCTCAAGGTAGGAAGGGGAAACCCAAAGACAGTCCCTGTCCCTGCAAGTTGACAAAGCAAAATTGAGGAGACCAGGACAAAGAGCAGGAGGGGAGAGAGTTGGGTAAAAGGAGGAGAGTTGTACAGAGAGAGGCAGCGCTCCAGAGACCTGCAGAAGGGGTCCCCTCCGCTCAGCAGCTGAGGACTGACCAGCACATGAGTGTGAGGTGGGAGGAAACCGCCCAAGGCTGAGAAAGAACCACAGGGGAGTCTCAGAGGGAGCAGCCCTTGGAACTATACATGACTGAGAGTGGTTCATGCTACCATCAGCCACAGTGAGAAGACCCCATAACACGTGGGGCATCAGGTGGAATACCCTGAAGGGTATTGTTTTAGGACTGGGGCACAACTAGCCCTGAATAGAAGGTGCTCTAGTCTAACATGATAACGAAACTCAAGGTCAAGCCTCTGAAGGATCAGACCCTTTCCAGTAATTTTTTTTTTTTTTTTTTTTGAGACGGAGTCTCGCTCTGTCGCCCAGGCTGGAGTGCAGTGGCCGGATCTCAGCTCACTGCAAGCTCCGCCTCTCGGGTTTACACCATTCTCCTGCCTCAGCCTCCTGAGTAGCTGGGACTACAGGCGCCTGCCACATCACCCGGCTAGTTTTTTTGTATTTTTTAGTAGAAACGGGGTTTCACCATGTTAGCCAGGATGGTCTCGATCTCCTGACCTCATGATCTGCCCGCCTCGGCCTCCCAAAGTGCCGGGATTACAGGCGTGAGCCACCGTGCCCGGCCTCCAGTAATTTAACAATGTGTGGAACAAAGCTCAAGAATATTTATAGGAATACGGCCGGGCGCGGTGGCTCACGCCTGTAATCCCAGCACTTTGGGAGGCCTAGGCGTGCAGATCATGAGGTCAGGAGATCGAGACCATCGTGGCTAACACAGTGAAATAGCAGAGCAAGATCCCGTCTCAAAAAGAAAACCAAAACAAAAAATAAGATAAAACCACTTGACTAATTCCAAGGGAGGCAGAAAAAAAGAGGGGAAAAAGGAATAGAGAACAAATGGGAGGAATCAAAACAAATAGCAGGTGATATCAATAATCACATTAAGTGTAAATGAGCTAAACATCCAATTAAAAGGCAGTGATTATTATTCAGTCTTAAAAAATGGAATTTCGACACATACTACAACATGAATAAACCTTGAGGACATTTGTTGAGTGAAATAAACCTGTCACAAAAAGACAAATACTGTATGATTCCACTTGCATGAGATATCTAGAGGAATCAAAATCATAGAGACAGAAAGTAGAACAGTGGTTATTAGGAACTGGGAAAGGAGAGAATGGGACTTTCACGTGATGATCACAGGGTTTATTCTGGGGGATAAAAAGTTTTGAAAATGGGCTGGGCGAGGTGGCTCAAGCCTATAATCCCAGCACTTTGGGAGGCCGAGACGGGCGGATCACGAGGTCAGGTGATCGAGACCATCCTGGCTAACATGGTGAAACCCCGTCTCTACTAAAAAAATACAAAAATCTAGCTGGGCGAGGTGGCGGGTGCCTGTAGTCCCAGCTACTCGGGAGGCTGAGGCAGGAGAATGGCGGGAATCCGGGAGGCAGAGCTTGCAGTGAGCTGGGATCGTGCCACTGCACTCCAGCCTGGGCGACAGAGCGAGACTCCGTCTCAAAAAAAAAAAAAAAAGTTTTGAAAATGGTGGTAGTTGCACAAAAATGTGAATGTATTAAATGCCACTGAATTCCACACTTAAAAAGGTTAAAATGGCAAATGTTTTACCTCAATTTTTAAAAATAAATAATGTAACATATCGAAACCCACTGAATTATACAATTTAAATGGGTGAATTATATGGTATGAGAATTATAACTCAATAAAGCTGTTTTTTTAAAGTCAATGATTGTTAAAATCTTTTTTTTTTTTTTTGAGATGGAGTCTCACGCTGTCTCCCAGGCTGGAGTGCAGTGATGTGATATTGGCTCACTGCAACTTCTGTCTCCCAGGTTCAAGTGATTCTCCTGCCTCAGCCTCCTGAGTAGCTGGGACTACAGGTGTGAGCCACTACACCCAACTAATTTTTGGTTTTTTAGTAGAAACGGGGTTTCACCATATTGGCTAGGCGGTCTCAAACTCCTGACCTCGTGATCTGCCCACCTCAGCCTCCCAAAGTGCTGGGATTACAGGCGTGAGTCACTGGACCTGGCCAGAATCTATTTTAAAAATCATCCAGTAGGCACTGGGTACCAGGCACTGTTCTAGACACTGAAGATTGAGCAGGAAACAAAAGCCAGCTTGGCCCTTCTAGAGCCCAGCTGCTGGATGTGACAGGGGCAATAAGCAGGGAATGGAAAGGAGGGAGGGAGGTGGCTCCCTGACGGGCTGGGTGGGCCTCACTAAATGGGACCCTATGACTGAGAGGGACCCCGTGGGCACCAGGGAGAGACAGGGCAACCAAGGGGGGATGCCAGGCAGAGGCTGCTGGGCTGGTACCTGCATGGACATGTCATTTATAAAGGCAAAGAAATAGCATCCCAGCCTGGCATGGTGGCTCATGCTGGTAATCTCGGCACTTCGAGAGGCCGAGGCGGGTCAGTCGCTTGAGCCCAGGAGTTCAAGACCATCCTGGACCACATGGCAATACCTCGAGTCTATGAAAAATACAGAAATAGCCAGTGTGGTGGCTTCTGCCTGTAGTCCCAGCTAATCAGGAGGCTGAGGTGGGAGGATCGCTTGAGTCCAGGAGGTGGAGGTTGCAGTGAGCCGTGATTACACCACTGCACTCTAGCCTGGGTGACAGAGCCAGACCCTGTTTCCAAAAAAAGAGAAAGGAAAGGGAGAGGAAGGGAGGGAAGGGGAGGGGAGGGGAGGGGATGGAAGGGACAGCATCCCCAAAAGGTCTGGAGAAAAGGGAAACCATTCAGGATTTTATGCTACAACCCATCCGCTGAGTTTGTGTAGCCATGACAAATATAGTTTTGAAAAAGAGGAGTATTGAATAATCTGGGAAAATATCTGTTGCATTTTGGGTAAAAAAAAACGAAAAAAACTGACAAGGCACTGCCAGCGTCAGTGTGTGCGAAAGCACAGCACACATGCACACACCACATATGCACACATGCCATGTACACACACAAGTGCACATAACACCACATACACTTGTGTATACAGACGCATATACCAAGCACACCACACACATATGCATACACATGCACACACATATGCGCACACCCACACATATGCACACATCCATACACGTGTATACATGCAGACACATATGCACACACCCACACACATATGCACATGCCCACATACATATGCACACATCCATACACACATATGGACACACACATATGCACACACCCACACACATATGCACACACCCATACACATATGCACATACCCATGCACACATATGCACAAACCCATACACATGTGTACACACACATGTACATATCCACACACATATACACACACACCTGCACACACCCATACATATATGTACACACCCCCACACATGCACACACCCATACACATATGTACACGCCCCCACATATATGCACACACCCATGCACATATGTACACACATATGCACACACCCATACACATGTGTACACACATATGCACACATACACACACATGCACAAACATGCACACACACACAACTGTCATCTCCCCTGCAGATGAGGGGTTGAGACCCGGGCAACGGGACCACCACTTGCCCAGGAGTGGTAGAACTGTGTGGTGCCCTCTGGGGCAATCCCCTCCCACCAGGCTGCCTCCTGATGGCTTCTCCCAAGGTTGACTCAGCCCCAGAGGTCTGGCGACATCTCCCTGTCACCACGCTGAGTTCCTCGGATGACTGCAGCTGTGACTGAGCCGTGAGGCCCCTGCCCGGGACCCTGGCCTGGCCCAGGCTGTGTCCCCATGTCAGGGCATGTAAACAGCAAGGGCTCAGCCCGTGCCCTCAACGCGCCGAGCCTGCCGTCTCCGGAACAAATTAGAATCTTACGAGAATCCTCATAAATCTTCCGTTCCTGACAAATCCAAAGGAAAATGGGGGAGAGGAGCAGGGGGAGGGGAAGGAGCTGGAGTCCCTCGCTAATTTCTCCAAACTGCTGTTTATTGAAATGAGACACCAGGGATAAGCAAGAGATGGATCAATAAAAGGCCTGTCTAATACAATCAGCCAGGGCCGCCAGCTTCCCGCCCCTCCTTCCAGGGGACGCCGGAGGCAGGGGGACTGAGGAGCGCAGCTCAGGCCTCCCTGCTCCTGGGAACCTCCCTTCCTACACTGCCCTGAAGAAGCCGTTCACCTGCTGACACAGCCCACATCACATTCCTGCAGCTGCTTCTCCGAGGCTGCCCCTCAGCTGGCCCAGCCTTTCCTGCAGGTGTCTGCTCCCTAGGGAGAGCCAGAGGGGCCGGCTCGTGGAGAGCAGGGCCCCACCCAGGCCCTCTGACTCCTGCCATCTCCAAACCTCACCCCTGCAGCGCCCAGCCAGCCCCAGTGCAGCCACCACGCCACCCTCCCAACATGCCCCACACACTCCAGCTTGCCGGGCCCTGCCTCCCCGGGCCAAGGCCTGGCACCTTGCTGTGCTGGTGGCCCTCAAGCAGTGGCTTTTCCTGAGTCTTCCTGCCCACCTGCCTCCGGTCCGGTCCCAGGAATAACTGGCCACTCCTCTTCCTGGGTAACTGTGAGTCCCAGACTGGGGCCTGGGCTCTGAGTGGCCCCACCCTGGCACACGAGCTCTTGGGCGCAGGACGGCCAAACCGGTGCTGGGCTGTTGGAAGGGGTTTTCATTCTAATTAGGTAACCAGAGGCTGACGGGGTCTTCCAGGGCTGGGCTCTCCATTGGCCGCCTGTGGTGGAATCACCAACACAGGCTTCACGTAGCCCAGGCCTCGTGCACACTCTGACCCGGCTGTTTCCATGCCTTGGCCACACACTGGTGAAGGCCTCGGGGCAGCCAGTTCAGGCTCCTGTTTTGGGGGGAGAGGCAGCAGGCATGGGGCAAACTATCCTCCCAGCAGGAGCCCATGCCTCTGTGAAATGGATTTGACATTCTCGGGTGCACCAGGCCCTGACCGCCTGGTCATATCCAGGCCTCTGACACCTGCAGCAGGTTCCGCTGAGGGACCCTAGCAACCCTGAACCCATCTCTACGGATCTGGAGAACCAACAGCAAGGTCTCAGGGTTCAGTCGCCCCTCAGACCAGGTCGAAGACTTAGGTCATCTAGGCTCCAGCTTCCTGGGGTGACAGACCTCCACTGCCCCAGCCTTCCCCCTAATATTCCCAAAGAGGGTCCTGCTTTCT
Source organism: Piliocolobus tephrosceles (assembly GCF_002776525.5). Taxonomy (NCBI): domain Eukaryota; kingdom Metazoa; phylum Chordata; class Mammalia; order Primates; family Cercopithecidae; genus Piliocolobus; species Piliocolobus tephrosceles. The sequence continues at coordinate 2,180,397 of NC_045447.1, forward strand.
GAGTATCCTGCTTTCACCTTCAAAGTTGATGTCTGAAAATAACTATGATTGATACTTCAGTAAGCCCTGAATGAGTGTTTTTGAGAGAGCTTGCCCCATATCCAGCTGTCAGCTGTGGAATATTACAGGTGGGAGGAGAACCAGAAAGCCCCACAGTGCGGCAATAGGTGATGTACGGCAGCAAACATCGCTGCGGAATTCATCAATTGTTTGAAAAATAGGCCTGCGTGCGCGTGCGACCAGCTCCACCACGGCTCTGTAGACGGGCCCGGTCCATCATCTGCAAGGCAACGGAAATAGATCTCCGCACGGTGGCCATGTCCCTGCCGGCCCAGGTGTGCAAATGTCCCTGTGAAATACACCAAGGGAGGTACATTTCATTACAGAGTTGGTTGGCCTTGAATCACAGAGCCCTTGGCCTTCGACGGTCTTCCGGGAGAGGCCAGTGGGTGTCTAATCCCTCCCGGGTAAATGGGAGGGAGGCCATTCCATACCTTCTCTCACACACACATTTTGGTGATGGCTGGATTAGGACCGGCTGCCACGGTGCATGGGGTGAGGGTGGGGGGATCACTGGTGCTATGCAACAGGCAGCTCTGGGAAAGGGATCAGGAAGTTCCAAGTCAATCAATCAATCAATTAATCAACAAATGCAATGCCAAGCTTGGCTGGAGCTTAAGGGTCAGGACATCACTTGGGCTGACCTTGGTGGGTGAACTCTGGGAGGTTGATCGTCTCTTTCCAGAAGGTTCCAAGACATATGTATGGGTTCAGCTTGGTCAGGGTACGTGGTTGCGGGGTGAATGCACAAACGCTCAAGGAGGCCAGCGTTTGAGGGCCACGGTCTCCGCAAAGGCTGGAGTCCTGGGCTTGTGTCCACGCCTTCCACCAAAGCCAAGCCCACCCTGGGTTCAGTCCACTTCTGACTATTCGGAGAGACCCTCCCCTCTGCCCCAGCTTCCCCCTGTGTAGGGCGAGGGGTTGGGATGCCCCTCTCTGGTTCTGTTGTACCGACACGAATCTCTGATTGAAACATCACTGGGCGTATCTGGTGGGGAGGAGATGATACGGTTTCCGCAAGCTCCACTGAGAGATGATGCTATGCTTTTCTTGGATGCTCGGTTTTTAAAAAGCCCCTGATACGGGACGAGCTAATTGGGAATTCTTGAAGAGAGGAGGGCTGGGGGCACAGGAGGCGGCCACGCTGGGAGCTGCCCCCCATCAGCCTTCAGTTGAGAAAAGACCCTCTCTAAGTAGACCAGCCGATACCAAGTCAGGGAGCCCCCAGCAGGTGCCCTGACAAAGAGTGGCCCCTGCCACGAGCAGGCCCAGGGCTCCTAAATGGGGATGGGTGGGGGGAGAACAGGGGGCTAAGAGGAAATCAAAAGCAAATGATTTTTGGGATTATAGCTCTCGAGCCCCAGCGAGATATTACCCATTTTTCATAGCAGACAAAAACATTTTCCAAAGGATCAATTTTGCCTGTGGAAGTCGCCTTCCTCCAGCCCACAATCCATCATATTTCCCCATTTGCAATTTCTTGGTGTCTGAGTGTTTTAAGTTTCCTATGAATTATTTTATAAAGCTTTCTTTCTTCCTGCTGAAATGAGGTGTTCCTGGCCTACCGGGAGGGCCCGACACCATCGAGTGGGGGACTGAGGGGCCAGCAGTGTCCCGGCGGGGACGTGGGCAGACAGCAAGGGGTGGACTTGGTCAGAGCCAGCCCTGGTGGCCCCTAGACCACCCCCAGCTCAGAGTTGGCCTCCTGGGACACAGGGAGGTGTCCAGTGGGGACCGGGGCAGAGGGTCCCAGCCCAGCCAGCCGGAAGGGACGCAGGTGGGCTTGGCCCTGGTGAGTTCGGCGGAGGCCACCAGCCACTCGGGGCCCTGGGGGGAGGTGGGCCCAGGGGAAAGTTTTTGAGGAGATTTATTCTGATGTGCTGCTGAGGGGGACTCATCCTTCAAGAGGCAGCGTGTGTAAAAATTCCCCGGCCTGTTGATTGGTCTGTCACGGTGATTTGTGACTCTTCCCCCGAGGTAATGGGAGCCACTGGGCTGGTGAAAGGCAGCCGGACAGATTGCTGAACAGAGCGGGCGGGAGGCCGCACAGCCGGCGAGATTTATTGACCTCAACCCACGGAGGCCCCTCCAAGGCTTTCAATCCTGCCTTTCAGACGTCACCCCGGCGATGGCCGCCCGGCGGGCTCCGGGAGCCCCACAGCACAGGGCACCAGACGAGGGTGCCGAACCCCGGGGGGCTGCGCCATCTGTCCCCCCAGGAGGAGGAGAGGGCTCCATCCTCTGCTGTCCTGATTCACCGTTTGCTGGGGCTGCTGCCTTGTTGAGCAACGGCTTGATTGAGATGTAATTCACATACCGTACCAGTCACTCATTGGCAGCGTACCGTTCAGAGTATGCTAAAAACAGTGGGGTGTTTTGTATATTCACAGAGTTGTGCAGCTGTCAGCACAGTCCATCTTAGAACATTTTCATCACCTCAAAAAGAAAGTCTGCCAGGCACGGTGGCTCACACCTGTAATCCCAGCAGTTTGGGAGGCCAAGGTGGGCAGATCACATGAAGTCGGGAGTTCGAGACCAGCCTGACCAACATGGAGAAACCCCCGTCTCTACCAAAAATACAAAATTAGCCGTACGTGGTGGCTCATGCCTATAATCCCAGCTACTCGGGGAGGGAGGCTGAGGCGGGAGAATCGCTTGAACATGGGAAGCAGAAGTTGCAGTGAGCCAAGACTGCACCACTGCACTCCAGCCTGGGCGACAAGACCAAGACTCCGTTTCAAAAAATAAAAAGAAAGCCTATGTCCTCAGTCACCTACCCAGCCCCCAACGCCAGCCCTGGCAACCTCAAATCTGCTGTCCGTCTCCTACAGATGTCTCTGTTCTAGGCTCTGCCTGTAAATGGAATCCCATAACGTGGCCTTTGTGCCTGGCTTCTCGCCCTCGGCGGGACGCTCCGAGGCTCGCCATGTTTTCCCGTGTGTCAGTGCTGCATCCTTTTTACACCTAAATCACACCCCATGATGCGGTTAGAACGCGTGTTCATCCACCCATCTGCCGGCGGACGCTTGGGCTGTTTCCACCTTTTGGCTGTTGTGAATGTAGCTGCTGTGACCGTGGGCGGTCCCGTCTCTGCGGGGCCTGCCTTCATTCTCTCAGGGCTGTGTGGTCACCCCACGTTTAACAGAGCAGCTTGAGGAGCTGGACACCTCTCTGTGGGGCCTGCCTTCGTTCTCTCGGGTAGGCCCTGGTAGAGAATTTCTGGGCTGTGTGGTAACCTGTGTTTAACGGAGCAGTTGAGGAAACTGATGGATTGTTGACTGCTGGCCGCTTTCATTTCATTTTCCACTTTTCCCTGATTATCAGAGTCAGACGCACTCATCATCCCAAATCTGCAAAATACAGAAAAGTTGAAGAAACACAGCAACCCCTTCCCCATCCATCCATGGATCCCGGCGGCTGCTCTCCCACATTTTCTGCCACACTCTTTCTTTGCACACCAAGGACATCCTATAGATCCCCTTTTTGAACCAGCCTTTTCTCACCACGGGATCTCCCTGTGTTATCGGGAACTCGGGATCTCCCTGTGTTATCGGAAACTCTTCCTACACATCGTTTTTGACAGCTGCGTAATATTCTGTGCCGTGGAAGCCCCACCACTTGCTTAATGGATCTTCCCAGGAGCTCCAGGGGGCAGAGAGAATGATGCCAGTGCCAGGGGTTGAACAGCCCTCCCTGAAGGCTGTCATCCACTTACATGTCCAGACATCATTTTCCCTCCTTCTAGGAGCCAGGGCCTGGCCATGGCCTTGGCCAGCTTGAGGTCCCAGTGATGGAGACTAAGGCTGACCCACAGGGCCCACAGTGCATCTAGACTTTCTCTCCATGGACAACCTCCTCCACAGAGTACTCTCTTCTGGGCCCTTCTGACCCTGGGGGGGATTCTCCACAAGGGTCCAAAGGACACCGTTGTCCTCCTGACCCCCTCACAGACACCTGCCAATATGTCAGGGGGAGGGGCAGGACAGGAAAGAGGGGAGGGGAGAGACTTGGGGATGGGAGAGACTGGGGGGACAGGAGAGACCTGAGGGACCAGAGAGACTGGGGGGATGGA
>NC_045447.1:2189528-2205344 GCF_002776525.5 Piliocolobus tephrosceles
GGGAGAGACTGGGGGAATGGGAGAGACTGGGAGGATGGGAGAGACTAGGGGGTGGGAGAGACTAGGGGGTGGGAGAGACTGGGGGAGGGGAGGGACGGGGGGGACAGAAGAGACTGGGGGCATGGGAGAGACTGGCCACATGGCTCCCTTCTTGATCCCATGGACACTAATCCAGCGTCTGAAACTGGTTCTGGAGCAGATGGGACTGTTCCAAGAAGAACATGCTCCTCTCCTAACACACGTGGCGCATGGAGACCTCATTCCTCACCAGACCTAGCCACCCGCGCAGGCCCTTCCTGTGTGCTGGGCTCTGCTCTAAGCCTCCAACATGAGACTGCTTGCTTCACCTCCACACTGCGAGGGAGGGGCTGCTGTTCCGTCCACTCCACCGATAAGCAGACTGCAGGAGGAGAGGTGAGGTCCTGAAGCCTGCAGGTGGCAGAGCCTGCCCCGCCCTGGGTGGCCCCCTTTATGGCAGTGTCTCTGCCACCTGCCAGGCAGCCCTTCCAGGAGTGGGCGGCCAGGGCAGCCTTCGGCCCTCCCCAAAGCCGTGTGCAAGACCAGCAGGGCAGCCGCTGGCACTGAGGGCAGGCCAGGAGCCCAGACTTCTTCTCATGCCAGGGGCCTCACCACTGGGTGGGGCAGGCTCCTGGCGGAGGTGCGGCATGGACATGCACACCCCAGCCCAGCCTCGTGTGCCGTGGGCAGGGAAGCCACTCACCAGCTCTGGGATGTGGGACATACTGGTTGTGGGCCCCAAGCCTCAGTTTCCCCTTGTGAAAAATGAAGTCTTGGGCCTGTGGTTAGCTCAGAGGGATCCTGAGCTGTGTGCTCCTTTACTCCTGACCCCTCCAGCCTCAGACATGGGTGACAGCATGAGGGGCTGGCACCACCCAGGCGGCGGCAGTGGAACCCTGGTTCTGGGAAGTGTCGGGGTTCTGAGCTGCTAAGTCCTGAAGTGAGGGTTCTGTGGGGGATGGAGTCAGGAGGCCGTGTGCCCAGGCCTGGAGGGTTGCAGAGCCGGAGCACTCTGCTGTGCCCAGCCCTTCAAAGGAGGTGGTTTCTTCTTCCCCTCAGTGAGAATTCACTGGACGGTCAGGGTGAGCATCTCTGAGGCTGAGGCCCAGTGATGAGGCTCACCTGTGAACTGGCCTGGTGGTTCCCCCTCCTCAGGCCATGTTCTGCTGTGATCGAGTGACAAATCCACTCCTCTGGCCTCTCTGGAGCCTCATTCTTCTTCCCAGCTCCTCCAGCCTCCCTGAGCTCACTGCTGCTCAGCTAGCCCTTCCTGACCACAGCCACACAGGGAGCCCTGTTCCTCTCAAACTCTGACCCTGACCCTGGCCATTGACCTTGACCCCTGCCTCAGACTAGGCCCCGATTCCCCGTCACAGACCAGGCCCTGATCCCCATCTCAGACCAGGCCCTGATCCCCATCACGGGCCAGACCCTGATCCCCATCACAGACCAGGCCCTGATTCCCATCTCAGACCGGGCCCTGATTCCCATCTCAGACCGGGCCCTGATTCCCGCCTCAAATCAGGCCCTGATCCCCACCTCAGACTAGGCCCTGATCCCCGACACAGACCAGGCCCTGATTCCTGCCTCAGACCAGGCCCTGATCCCCGACACAGACCAGGCCCTGAATCCCGCCTCAGACCAGGCCCTGATCCTCATCTCAGACCAGGCCCTGATCCCCATCACGGGCCAGACCCTGATCCCCATCACAGACCAGGCCCTGATCCCTGTCACAGACCAGGCCCTGATTCCCGTCTCAGACCGGGCCCTGATTCCCATCTCAGACCGGGCCCTGATTCCCATCTCAGACCGGGCCCTGATTTCCTGCCTCAAATCAGGCCCTGATCCCCACCTCAGACTAGGCCCTGATCCCCGACACAGACCAGGCCCTGATTCCTGCCTCAGACCAGGTCCTGATCCCCGACACAGACCGGGCCCTGATTCCCATCTCAGACCAGGTCCTGATTCCCGTCTCAAATCAGGCCCTGATCCCTGACACAAACCAGGCCCTGATTCCCACCTCAGACCAGGCCCTGATCCCTGATACAGACCAGGCCCTGATTCCCGCCTCAGACCAGGCCCTGATCCCCGACACAGACCAGGCCCTGATCCCCGACACAGACCGGACCCTGATCCCCGCCTCAGACCAGGCCCTGATCCCTGTCTCAGAAGAGCCCTGAGCCCAGACCCCAGTCCCAACTAGAGCCTGATCCCAGAGGAGGAAGGCATTGTGCAGGTTCCCATCCTAAGCAGAGGGCTGGCAGGCTCACCCTCACTGTTGGGGGATGGCAGGCCTCTCTGTAGGGGACCAAGAGTGACCATATTCTGAGGCATCTCAGCCACCACTGCTGAGCCCCATGAAGGTGGGGCTTTGGCCACAGGGCAGCTGACCAGACCCCCTTGCCCAGAACTGCTGAGGGTGAGGCCACAGTGTCTGTTGTGGCTTCACCATGCAGATTACAGGCCAGGTGGCCACTGGCTACTGGGGGTCTTTCTCAATATCCCAGGGACCAGGGTTCCTCCCCAGGTGCTGTGCGCGGCTGTGTGGGGCTGTGCCCAGGACTCTCAGGGAATGGGACTCTCCAGCTGCCACCTTCACGGGACTAAATTCCCCTTTCTCTAGACCTCCAGTCTTCAAATTTCAATCATAACTTCGGCTAAAAGCAGTGGCAGGACAGACGATGAAGGGAAGTGACACGGAGCTAACGCACAGTGCTCCCAGAGACGCTTTCCCCGCTGTCTCGAAGCTCCTCCGCACGGAGTCCTGTGGGCGGCCACGGCACCGCAATCTATTCTGAGTTTCCAAGTGGAAATTAAATTCCCTGTAGCCGAAATGAGCCTCCGCTTCAATCAGCCTGAAGCCTGTCCTCCCATCCCCCACCGCCCTACCGCTGCAGCATCTTTTAAATATGCAAATGAAGACACCTTGCTAAATGGTCAGCAGGATTGATCCTGCTGTTTTCATCAAGAAAATAAAATTAAAACGGAATCAGGTGGTTACTGGGCTGCCCCCGAGAGCTCCCCAAGGGCCTGCGCCCTTTGGCTGCTTGGGTATTCTCTGAACAGACGTTCTCCAGGCCCCGACCCCATCCTCAGGGGACCACACTGACCTTGAGAACTTCTGGAGGACATTGGTGGGGGCTGTTGCTGGCAGGGGGTTTGGGCGCCTGCCTCAGGACCCCAGCTGAGTCTGATCCCACAAGTGCCTAGTGGTGGGGTCCCAGCTGTGCCCGTGACCCCCACACCCTGTTTGTTCCTGCCCTGTCCCCTCTCTGGGCTGTCGTTTCTTCAGCAATAAACTCAGGGATCCCCAGATTCGAGTCCCCCAGCGTGGCCTGTGGCCCACCTGGGCTGGAGAGTGTGATCACAGCTCAGGCCCCAGCCCCTGGTATTCCCCAGAGTCAGGATGGGGGCTGCTGGGGACCTGCCTTCTTCCTCTTCTGGGGTTTTGATGCACAATCCCTGAAAGCCCCAAATTTCTAGCACATTTATTCATTCATTCACTCATTCACTCACTCATGCATTCACTCACTCACTCATTCATTCACTCACTCATTCATTCACTCATTCACTTACTCATTCATTCACTCACTCATTCACTCATTCATTTATTCACTCATTCATTCACTCACTCATTCACTCACTCCTTCATTTATTCACTCATTCATTCACTCACTCATTCACTTATTCATTCACTCACTCATTTATTCATTCACTCATTCCTTCACTCACTCATTCATTCACTCACTCATTCATTCCACAGATGTCAGTGCACTGGATCCTGAAGACACAGATAAGATGGACTCGGCCTCCCGGGGTGTTCACAGCCCTGTCAGTCAGACTGGTTTTCCCTAGGAGAGGGAAGGGGCTTCCAGGCCCAAGAGAATGACTCTGCCACAGTGGGACGTCAGGCTTGGGAGCAGGGGGCTAGAGGGACTTGTGGCCTGAGCCTCCTCCCAGGGCCCCAGCCCTGGGGCTACAGAAAGAGGGCGGACGTCTGATTGTCCCAGAGGGCCTGGTGGCAGCCTCCTCCCAGAAAGCAGGAGCTTTGTTTCCAGGATGAGAGTGGCTGGAAATGAGTCCAAGGACCTCCAAGGCCACAGTCGGCCTGTCCAGATCTGTCTCAGCACCACACTCCACTCAGGCCACCCTGGAGGAGGGACAGGTCAGGCCCAGACCCACCCCAGGGACTCAACGGCCAGCAGGGTCACGGGCCTGGCCCACGGGATGAGTGGTCTTTGTCAAGAGCAGAACTTGGCATCAGCAACAGCCTTCAGTACTTCCTGAACCAAGTCCAGTGCCTTACTGGGTTCCAGAATTCTACCGACAAGTCGCCCCGAATCTCTCGATGGCCCACAGGCTTGTTCCTGTCACCGCCCACGTTCTACAGGGCAGTGTGTGGTGTGCCCAGGTCCCAGGTCCCCCTCCACAGGGCAGAATCAGGCCTCATGGATGAACGTGGTGGCTTCTCTCAGTGGGTCCTGGGTTCCGCCGCTCCCGTGCCAGGGTGTGCAGCAGGAAGGCCCCTCCCCCATCTTTGATTTAAAGCTGTGACGTTAATTATGATGCGTGATTCTCACTGTAATTAAACTGATTCATTTCCAACAATCAAGGCTACACTGAATAATATATTTAATTAGCCAGATCTCCTGTGCACGTTGGCAGGACGGAACTGGCAAGTTCTCGGTGTAATACACTTAATTCTGAAATAAATCATTGTTTGGATTGACGCACAGTGGGCCTGCCCCCCAGGGGGACCCAAGGCACTGTGGAGTGGGCTCTGGGATGGAATGACCGGCTCTTCAATCCAGGTCTTCAGATGTGGGAGGAGGGCCAGGGGGCTGGGGGCCTGGGAGAGGCTGAGGGGTGGAACCAGCTCGGCCTGGGGCTGCCTGTGGGGACAGCTCAAGGCCGGAGTTTGTGTCCTGGGGCCTGGGAAGTGCACAGGCCTTGGGGCTGCCATTATCATCGAGTGAGGACCAGAAAGCCCACCTCTCAAGCAAAGACGGGGACCCAGAAGTGCCCTCGCATCTCTGCCCCCACCCTAACGGTGGGCTCTGTCCTAGACCAGGATGCCCACCACTGCCCTCTTGGAGGCCCAGCGGGACTGCAGTGTCTTCCTGAACACCCACCTTTCCCACCCCGCTGTCCAACGCCAGCCTGACCTCAGCTGCCCTGGGGGGTGCCCTGCACCTTTGAGCCCGGTAGAAGGGCTTTCATGACTTTGGTGCTCCAGTGAACGTAGGTGTTGCCAGCTCACCAGCTGCTCAGGGAAGCCTGGGGCAGACAGCACCAACTCTAGAGAATGCCAGGGGTGGAGGCCCCTTGGGCCCTACAGGCCCCTGGTCTCTGTTCATCTGGGCCCCACGTCCCCTCTTTACAACCTAGCCCCTGGTGCCCAGCAAGTGCTGGCTCCCCTGTCCCAGTAGACACAGGCCCTGGGGCCTGCCCTCTTTCCCCCACCCCTTCCCTGGCTGGGCCAGGCCCCTGCCCTCTTGGCACCGCCTTCCCGTCCATCTGAGCTCCACATGCCCAGGGGCCCCGCCCAGAACATGACAAACGAGGCTGCATCCTCCATCTGGAATTCAAAGAGGAGCAAACACACTTAAGGGGAACGTTCCTTGGACCTGAATTATGCGGGCCCTTTGTCCCTTGCAGTGGAATCCCTGGGACTGGGGGGCCCTCCTGCCCCATGCATGTCTTCATCCCCAGGAGAGCAGCGGGGGAGGGGAAGCATGCCCGCCTGCCCAGGCTCCAGTTACTGTGTGCGCCGCCATCTGCCTGGCCTCCTGCATAATTCAGGCGCCTAAGAGAGGCCCCAGCGAATGAGCATTGGCGAGTTGAATGGCCTGATCGGATGTCACGACACCGGACACTTGCCGAATAGGACACGTGTCCTTTTGCCCCGTCTGTGTTGCGGTGACAGGCCAGGCAGGGAGCGGTGTGGGTGGTCTCTATGCTCGGGTGTGAGGGTCAAGTTGGCTGCTGGTGCCCCAGAGGCAGCCACGTGCTTGGTGGCTCAGGGCTTGGCCGTGTGGGGCTTTGGTCCCACCTCCATCCCCCCACCTGCTGTGTGGCCTTGATCGGGTCGCTGCCTCCTCAGGCCTCAGTTTCCTCATCTGTGAAATGGACCCAGGGCAGGACCTGCCTTCCATGGTTGGAGGGGGCATGAGGATGATGGCCAAGTGGCCCCTGGAGGCCCAGCAGGATGGGGCAGCTCGGGGCTGACGTTTTGGAGCCCTGGGCACCAACCTCAACCCTGGCTCTGGCCCTAGGATCTCGCTTCCCCTTCCATGCTGTGAAGCCAGAAAGGCAATTCCACCCTCATGTTCAACTCTAAAATGAGACCTTGGACCTTGGTATGCACAGCCGGGGACCCATGTGGGCCACACAGCATCTCCGAGTGGACACGCCACGGCAGCTGCCTGTGTCTGTGTCCTAAGGCCCCTGGGCTTTCCCTCCTGGCCCCACCACAGGTGGGCGGCAGCTCAATGCTCGCTCCCCGTGGAGGGAATGGGGTGGAGGTCGGCCCCTCATGGCCCAGCTGCCAGCCAGTCCCAGCAGACAGTTAGGGACTGGACACCAGGTACAGAGGAGCCAGCCTGGAAGACCACAAGCCCGTAACTGTGTCTCCCCGAGACGTGCAGCCCCAGGGAGCGCAGCCCACCAGCAGGCACAGCCCTCTCTGCCATCCCCTCCGCCAGGCACCCTGGGGGGACTGCTGTGAGGATCAAGAGATCAGAGCTCCCACAGGGCCAGGCAGGGAGGGGCTGCAGCGGAGGGGCTTCCAGCGGAGGGACCTCCCGGGCAGCTGTTCCAGGGGTGCTGACCCAGCTCACTGAGAGGCCTGGGGCTCAGCTCCTCCGTGCCCTCCTCACAGCCGAGTTGGCACCTGCAGACCAGGTAACCTGAGCTGCTCCTGTGCGCCTGTGCTGGGGCTTTTTTTTAAGAAAAGAGGGAGCCCTCCCCTTCAATAATTGATGAAAGATATTAACAATTGAATCCTGGAGAACATCTGGCAGGTGGGGAGCTTCTCACCCGGTCCGCAGCAATCAGATTAAACCGGCTTTGAGAGGCAGCGGCACCGGCTGGGTGGAGGCGGGGCCCGTCCTGGCCGGGGTCTGGGAGAGGAGCTCTGCCCACTCACTACTCCGTGGCCGGTGCCCCTTCCACACTGGGGGTGGCCTGGGCCTGGGAACTTCATCAGCAAGGGGGGCTTTGCGGGTCCCTGGAGCCGCTGCTGTGAGCATGGGCTCCTTTCTCCCATGGTGTGTGTGGACTCATGCACACGGCCATGCACACACACATTGCACACATCACACACGTATGCATCTGTGCACACACATGTCACATGTGCCTGTTGAACACTACGTACCACGTGTGCACATTTGCTTGCATAGGCGCATGCACACACCACACAGCACACACATGTGTTTGCACACAGCAAGTCATGCATGTACATGCCTACACACATGTGCATGTGCACAAATACCACTTGCCCTTGCACACATACACTTGTGCACATTTGCACATCACACATGCACACATGCATAGATGCACACACACAAGCACATTCACGCTGTGCACACACACCACACACATGTCCACACTTCCTTTCCTGAAGGTGACCTGCCACCTCTGCCCTGACTCTGGGGGCCTACTGGAGGCTCCAGGGACCTCAGGGACCTCTTTGGGTTCTGCTCAGAAACTTGCCTTCGTGGCTTTGCCCTCGGAGGTGGGTGAAGCCAGGGCGCTGGGGGTCCTGCCCAGGTCTTGCATCCTCGTTGTAGAAGCAGCAGCCCTTTCCTTCTAAGGCCTGAGTGAGGAGGGGTTGGGGGTGGGGGCCTGGTGACCAGGGGCTGGCTGCTGGGGCTGGAGTGGCAGCCAGAGGGGTTCCTCGGGATGGCTTTTCTTTCTTAGAACCACCTGAGTATGGAGACAGGCATTGTCTATGAGGTGCTCCCTCAGGCCTCCCCGGGGTAGCTGCTCTCAGGACACAATGAGCTAAGCCCCTTCCTCTCACTTTATTCTGTTTAAGCCTCACAACCTGAACTTATTATTCCATTTTATAGCTGAGAACACTGAGGCCAGGGGTAGGGAAGAACTTGCCCAGTGCTGCCCAGCTCCAAACCAGGTGACCAGATGTCCACAGCCAAGTTCCGCAAGCCCTCCTGCCATCCACACCCTGACCCCGGGGCTCTGCTCCCCGACATAGTGATAACAGGGTCCCACCAGCCCCCAGGGTGCCAGGAAGCCAGGGCAGCTGGCAAGGTGCAGGTCTCCTGCCCTTCCCCTGTCCACTGGGGGCCCATCTGGATGGTGCTGCTCCCTCAAGTGGACTCACTCCAGCTCTTCCTGGAGGCCCCAAGGGCAGGCAGCCCGAGGAAGGGGCTTCCTAGCAGGTGAAGGTTCCACCGATGGACTGAGTTGTGGGGAGAGTATCTCAGGCTCCAGAACCTTGCAGGGCTTGGGGATCGGGTCCAGGAGTGATGTCTGCAGAGAGGAAATGGAAGAGGATCCCAAAGCCAGGCAACTTCCACTGCATGGAGGACGTGGAAGGGGAGGAGGAGAGAGAGGAGTTGGTGGGTTTGCACCTCCAACCCCGGGAGCCTTGGGTGGGTGGTGAATAAACAAGTTCCACCCAGAGCAGGCGCTGTCTGGGAGCCTGGACAGCACCCCTTCTTTCCCTGCCACTCTCCAGGTCCCAGCCACATCCATGGGCAACTCACACATGTGGGTCACTTTTCAGTGGGTCCCACGGGACCCGTCCAGGTGCCAGCCTCCCAGTTCCTGTGATGGTGCCTCTTCCAGGTATGCCCCCAAACGCCCTGCCCCCAACCAGAGTCAACGATTTCCTCCTTACAGAAACACAGCTGCAGAATCCCTCCATTGTGTCTAAGCTACTGGGCTTTGGAGGATGAGGACTCTTGGGCACACTGGCCTGCTGGAGGGCCTCTGCTGCCCTTGGGGGGCAGAGCTGCCTGGGCCTTCAGAGCAGGTGGGCCACCACGCCCTGAGTGTTCCTGAGAACGCTGACCCCTGGGGAAGTGGGGGGCAGAGAGGATCCGAGAGGCATGCATCTGTGTTGCGAACAGGACTGGAGCCTGCGTCCTTCTCACGGGTGCCTTCTGGGGCCTCAGTATTCCCGTCTTTCCAGTGGGGCTGGAGTGCCCCAAACGCCTTCTTACAAAATGCATTCGTAATGCTCCATCCACACAGCGTCCCCAGGACACGGGGCGGCGCTGGACTGGAGGTCCTGGGATTTGACCTCCTTGAGCCTTTGCTATCACCCTGGCTTCTGCTATAGAGCTCAGGCCCGTTGTGCAGATGAGAAAATCAAGACCTGGGAGCAGAAGCCACTTGCCTGACCTACTGTGTTTGTAAGTGGTGGGCTGGGCTGCAGAGCTGGACCCACAGGGCCCAGAGCGTGTGGCGGGTGACAAGTGCTTGTGCTTCGGGGGAACCCAGGCAGAGCTGTTGCCGAGAGCTGAGTGTGGGGGACCAAGGCCTTTGTCACCACCTTCCACAGCCGAAAGTCAAATGGTGAAACACTAATTTGCAAAGAGCGTCCAGCCATCTGGCTGCTGGCCCAGACTTGGATACGGTGCTGTGGCCCAGCAGAGGGAAGGCTTGTGTTCCCCATTCCTTGGACATGTCACCTTCTGCAGAGCTGAAAGCCAGGGAGCCCATGTGGGTGGGAAGGACGTGGAGACTCTGGCCTGGGCCCTGGCAGCGCCCTTCTCAATAGCCTTTCCACCCACCTGCCAGCATTTCTCCAGACCTGCCGGAGACACCACCTGCCAGGCCCTACTGGTTCCAGACTGACCACCTCAGGACCTGACCACGTGTGCACGGCAGAGCCGGCCAGGGGGCTGTTCCTGGCTCCTCCAGGGGCCTAAGTGTCCCAGCAGCCAACTTCTGTCAGCCCAGAGGCATGAACCCCAATGCACCGAGGGGGAAACTGAGGCACAAGGAGATTAAATCATGTGCTCCATGATCCTGCCCGAGTCAGGATGAGATGACCAGGGTGTCCCTAGAGTTGCCTAAATGCTAGGAGGGAGAGGGGTGAGGTGGGGAGCTGGGCTGCAGAGAGTGGGCTGAGGAAGCAGGAGAAAAGCCCAGTGCCCCCTCCCCGGCATGCACAGGCTTCCAAGGCCAACCCAGCCCTGCTGGAGGTAGCTGGGCTGGCCCCAGCGGGCACAGAGGTCCTGCTTTCCCTGTAACTGGTCCCAGCTGGTTTTAAAACCTTCCCAAGTGTGAGCGGTGGGGATGGGAACCCTCGTCCTGGCTGCTTAGATGAATGCTGTTGGGGTGAGGAGCTTGGGTTGGGCCTCTGGGGAGGGGCGATAAACGGGTCCCTCCAGGCAGGCTGCAGGTCTGGCCTGGGGACATTGGCGCAATGGGGTGGGGGTCCTTGCTGATTCCTCACCCTCCTGGAAGCACAGGGGCAGATCCAGGAGGTCAAGGGAGGGCAAGGCCTCTGCTCCCCACCCCGGCCCGCTCCCCACCCCAGCCCCTGGCCCACTCTGCTCCTCCTCTCCCCTGCCCCGTGGGTCCTGTTGACTTTGAGGACTTGGATGGGGAGAATTGAGAGCCTTGAGCGTCCCTTGAGCGCCCCCTGGTTTCACAACCACAAGCCTGGAGACCTAGGCGGGCGGGAGACTTGTTCCAGGTCTCACTGGAAGAAGCAGAGCCGGGACTCCCTGTCCAGGACCTTGCCTCAGTTTCCCCTTCCACTAGATGGACTGGAGCCCGTGCCACTCCAGGATCTCTGGGAGACCTTGATGATCACAAAAGCAGCCGCCCTGGGCAGCCTGCAGGAAGGCACAGGAGGAGTGGCCCCCAGGCCTTGGGGCAGGACTGACCTGTGGCCCAGCCCACCAGCCGGGAACGGGGAAGGTCCTGGCCGGCTCGGGCTGGGGGCCTCAGCACCTGCGTGCTCCGAGAGGTCCACTACATCTGCATCCATGCCCAGGGCCAGCACCCCTCCTTGCCTCAGAGCCCGGCCAACCTCAGAGGCCACCTGGGACACGTGGAAACAGATGAATAATATGTTTTAAATTTTTCCAGTTTTACAACCTGGAGACAGGCTTTTAAACAGTCTCACCAGCCAGAGGGTGGGGGTCTCGCTTTATGAGGGAAACGGCCGCCCTGAGCAGACGAGGTATGTTCGCCCCCACCCCCACCCCAGGATCCTTCCCAAGCCCCTGGGGAGCCTCTGGCCATGAGCGATGATGCGGGGAGCCCAGGGGACTGTCCCTTCGGCTCGTAGAATAGTGATTCCAGCCTGCGTGCATTGATCTCCCTGAGTTTTTAAAGGAAATTTTATTTGTTTGGGGTTTCTAGTCATTAAGTTAAAACCAGTAAAATAGAGCAAAATCAATACCTGTAGGACCCAGCACAACCAGTCTGCATTACGATGCTAAATAGGCTGAATAAATGGTGGGCCAGGGTTAGGCTGGGGGAAGGGCCTGGCAAGTGCAGCATCGGGGTAGGGAGAAGGTGGGGGGTGTAGGTTGGGGAGGGAGGGAGCCCCAGGAGGTGGGGAGGGAACCCTGGGAGGGAGGGAGGGAGACTGGGGTCCTTCGAGCTTGTCCTGAGCTCGAGGCGAGCTGCGAGGCCTGCAGGGGCCAGTGTTGGTGGAGGCATCGGCTTTGTGGCTCAGAAATGGTGATCTTGAAGTCCAGAGGGTCTCAAGCCTCCTTGCTTCCCCTCGCACCCCCTGCCCTTTGAACCCCGGAAGCACACAGGGACCACCAGCTCCCTGGATGCATCAGTTCTGCAGAGGGTGCCGACTGGTCTAGGCCTTGCCTCCTTCTCAGTGACGCCTGCTATGGTGGTGGCAGGAGGAGGCCCTGCCCCGGGTCGGTCCTGCCAGCCTCCCACCGTGAGCCTGCCCTGGGCCCTGTCCCTGCGAGTCCCCTGAGAGGTGGCATTGCTGTCCAGTCTACAGGGAGGACGGGCCCTGGGCTGTGGGCTTCTTGAGGCCGGCACTGGTCACAGCTGGGACCAGGTGAGAGCAGAATTAAGCTTTGGAGAATGGCAGGGACTGCAGTTGCTGCCTTGGAAAGCTCCAGAATGCTCCGGAAAGCTCCCTATGCTGCCAGGAGGCCAGAGCTGGGCAGGAGCTGAGGGTGAGCACCTCCGGGTTGGGAATGGGCAGAGACAAGGGGGCTCTGCCGGGGTGGGACGGGCTTAGCAGGGAAGAAAGCTGGTTCGCTGGCTCGGTGCTGGGCACCATGAGTTTCCAGAAGCTTCTTGTCTTGGGGGAGCCACATGTGTGCCTCAGCCAATAAGGCCTGACTGGAAAATCCACAGCTTCTGGTCTCTAGAGCTCAGCCCCTCACAGGATAGGGAATGAGGGGGCAGGTGGCCTGTACTTAGCCTCTATATTTTATTTATTTATTTTTAATTTTTATTCATTTTTATTGCTTTTTGAGACGGAGTCCCCCTCTGTTGCCCAGGCTGGAGTGCAGTGGCGTGATCTCAGCTCACTGCAACCTCCGCTACCCAGGTTCAATCAATTCTCCTGCCTCAGTTTCCCGAGTAGCTGAGACTACAGGGACGCACCACCACGCCCAGCTAGTTTTTGTATTTTTAGTAAAGACAGGGTTTCGCCATGTTGGCCACGCTGGTCTCAAACTCCTGACCTCAGATGATCAGCCCACCTTGGCCTCCCAAATTGCTGGGATTACAGGTGTGAGCCACTGCACGCAGCTGACCTCTATATTTTAAATAACAGCTTTGTTGAGATAGAACTCACATCCCATCCAATTCATCCAGTTAGAGCATATGATTCAACGGTTTTCTGTGTACTTACAGATGTGTGCAACTATCAACACAGTCAATTTTGGAACATTTTCTTCACTTCAGAAAGAAACCCCAGGAAATTCTGGCACGAGCTGTGATGGGGACGTGCCTGGAGGACGTTGTGCTCAGGTAAAGGAGCCAGCCATGAAAAGGCAAGGCCTGAGTGATTCCTCCTACAAGAGGCCCTGGCAACAGACAGCAGAGGGGTGTATGCCAGGGGCCGGGGGAGGGCGTGGGAACAGAGCTTCAGTTTGGAAAGAGAAAGTTCTGTCAATGGAGAAAAATGATGTTTGTACAGCAATGCGAATGTGCTTAATGCCACTGAAGTGTGCAGTTCAAAATAGTGAGGATGGTGTGATGGCTATTTCGTGTGTCAACTTGACTTGGCTGCTGGATTCCCAGATATTTGTTCAAACATTTGGCCGGTGCAATGGTTCATGCTTGTAATCCCAACACTTTGGGAGGTTGAGGCCAGAGGATCGCTTGAGCCCAGCAGTTTGAGACTAACCTGAGCAACATAGTGAGAACTGGTCTCTACAAAAATAAATACATTAGGCTGGCCACAGTGGCTCACGCCTGTAATTCCAGCACTTTGGGAGGCTGGGGCAGGCAGATCACTTGAGGCCAGGAGTTCGAGACCAGCCTAGCCAACACGGTAAAACCCCACCTCTACTAAAAAATACAAAAATTAGCTGGGCTTGGGGGTGCACACCTGTAATCCCAGCTACTCGGGAGGCTGAGGCACGAGAATCACTTGAACCCGGGAGGCAGAGGGTGCAGTCAGCTGAGTTCATGCCATTGCATTCCAGCCTGGGTGACAGAGTGAGACTCTATCTCAATAAATAAATAAATAAATATAAATAAATAAATTAGCTGGGCATGGTGGTGTGCACCTTCAGTCTCAGCTACTTGAGGCTGAGGTGGGAGGAACACATGAGCCCAAGAGTTTGAGGCTGCAGTGAGCCGAGATCACGCCACTGCACTCCAACCTGGGTGACAGAGAGAGACCCTGTCTCAAAAACAACATTTCTGGGTGTGTCCGGAAGAGATGAGTATTGGAACTGAACTGAGATGTCCCTGCTGAGTGTGGGGGGGCTTATTCCACCTGCGGAGGGACCAGAGAGAACACAGAGGCTGCGGAAGGGCGTGTTCTCGCTCTGCCTGCCTGCTCCAGCTGGGGCTTCAGTCTCCTGCCTTGAGTGGGACTTCCATCCTCAGCACTCTGGGTTCTCCACCTTTGGACTTGAATGGGAACCACGCAGAGCTTTCCTGAGTCTCCGGCTTGCAGGAAGTCAGCAGGTCATGTGGCTTCTCAGCCTCCACCATCACAGAAGCCCACTCCTCAGAATAAATCTCTTTCTACATATATCTACATCAGTATATAAAGAGAGTTACTATGATTTTTTTTTTTTTTTTTTTTTTTTTGAGACAGGGTCTTGCTCAGTCGCCCAGGCTGGAGTGGAGTGGTGCAATCACAGCTCACTGAAGCCTCGACCTCCTGGGTTCAAGCAATCCTCTGGCCTTAGCCTCCCAGGTAGCAGGGATAGCAAAAGGTGTGCACCACCATGCTTAGCTAATTTTTTTTTTTTTTTTTTGTACAGACAGGGTCTCACTTTGTTGCCCAGGCTGTTCTCAAACTCCTGAGCTCAAGCAATCCTTCCGCCTCAGCCTCCCAAAGTGCTGGGATGACGGGCACGAACCACCACACCCAGCTATTATGTTCTTTATAGATGAGATTTATAATGATATATAGAAAAGATAGATATAGACTAATAGAGATGGCAAAATTTTTGGTAGCTTTCTTTAAATCACAATTTTTACAATGAAAAAGAAGGAAAGGAAAAGAAAGAGAACGCAAGCTTGTGCCCACTCATCCACTTCCTGCCTTCAGGGATCTACACGGGGCCTTCCTTGTCAACAGAATCACGCTCGTGGTGGTCGGCTTGTGTGTGGCTCTTCTCACTCAGCACAATGTCCTCAAGCTTCCTCCAGGTCTTAGCATGAATCAGTAACTCATTCCTTTTCAGGCCCAAATCACAGTTCCCTCAATAGATCTATTGTTTATCCACTCACCCATCCATGGGCCTTGGGGCTGTTTCCACATTTTGGCTTTTGTGAGTAACGCTGTTGTGGACATTCCTGTGTAAGTTCTTGAAAGTGCCTGTTTTCATTTCTTTTGGGTTTGAATCCAGGAATTGAATTGCTTGGTCACATGGTAACTCTGTGCTTCAGAGCTTGGAGAACCATCAGAGTGTTTTTGTAAAACTCAAACATTATTCTATTCTATTCTATTCTATTCTATTCTATTCTATTCTATGCTATTCTAATTTTTGAGTTGAGTCTTGCTCTGTTGCCCAGGCTGGAGTGCAGTGGCTTGATCTCAGCTCACTGCAACCTCTACCTCCCGGGTTCAAGCAATTCTCCTGACCCAGCCTTCTCAGTAGCTGGAATTACAGGCATGTACCTCTACGCCCAGCTCATTTTTGTATTTTTAGTAGAGACGGGCTTTCACCATGTTGGCCAGGCTGGTCTTGAACTCCTGGCCTCAGGTGATCCACCCTCCACCCGCCTCAGCCACCCAAAGTGCTGGGATTACAGGCGTGAGCCACCGCACTCAGCCCTTACCTCTATTCTATTGATTGATTTTTTGATTTTTTTTTGTAAGAGCTGGAGTCTCGGCCGGGCGCTGTGGCTCAAGCCTGTAATCCCAGCACTTTGGGAGGCCGAGACGGGCGGATCACGAGGTCAGGAGATCGAGACCATCCTGGCTAACACAGTGAAACCCCCGTCTCTACTAAAAAATACAAAAAACGAGCCAGGCGAGGTGGCGGGCGCCTGTAGTCCCAGCTACTCGGGAGGCTGAGGCAGGAGAATGGCGTAAACCCAGGAGGCAGAGCTTGCAGTGAGCTGAGATCTGGCCACTGCACTCCAGCCTGGGTGATAGAGCGAGACTCCGTCTCAAAAAAAAAAAAAAAAAAAAAAAAGAGC
>NC_045447.1:2205444-2214694 GCF_002776525.5 Piliocolobus tephrosceles
CAAAAAAAAAAAAAAAAAAAAAAAAAAGAGCTGGAGTCTCACTCTGTCATCCAGGCTGGAGTACAGCAGTGTGATCACAGCTCACAGCAGCCTTGAACTACTGGGCTCAAACCATTTTCCCACCACAGCCTCCTGAGTAGCTAGGACTATAGGCATGCGCCATCACACCTGGCTTTTTTTTTTTTTTTTTTACATTATTTTTTGTAGAGATGGAGTCTCACCATGTTGTCCAGGCTGGTCTCCAACTCCAGGCTTCAATCAGTCCTCCCCCTCATCTTCCCAAAGTGCTGGGATCACAAGTATGAGCCCCTGTGCTCTGCCACCAGCCTCGATTTTTAAAAGCTGCTTTTGGCTGGGTGCGGTGGCTCACACCTGTAATCCCTTTGGGAGGCCAAGGTAGGTGGATCACCTGAGGTCAGGAGTTCGAGACCAGCCTGACCTACGTGGAGAAACCCTGTCTCTACAAAAATGCAAAAATTAGTCAGGCATGATGGTGGGTGCCTGTAATCCCAGCTACTCAGGGGGCTGAGGCAGGAGAATCACTTGAACCCGGGAGGTGGAGGTTGCAGCAAGCCAAGATCGCGCCATTGCACTCCGGCCTGGGCAACAAGAGTAAAACTCCATCTCGAAAAAATAAATAAATAATTTTTTAAAAACCCTGCTTTTATGGTCTATCCCAATTAGGAAAGAGAAATTTCCTCCTACAGAAGGTATTCTCCCGCCCTGGGAGCAGCCAAAAGTTAACGGTCACCACTGCATACTGGACAGGAGGCCCTGCGTCCTTTCGAGGCTTTCAGTAATGAAGGGTTGTCACTGGAGCTACTGTTCCAGATTCTTGGGGGGTTTTAATCTCGAGGTGACTTGGAGGCTCGCACGTCCTGCAGAGGGTGCTGGCGTTCCTGGGAGAGGGGTGAGTGAAGGGTTTCCTGCGTGCAAACACCCCACTGCTTTTCTTGTGTCCTGCTCCTTTCCGGGGCCGTCAAGCTCCAGTGCAGCCACAGCGTGGTGCTCTGTACTCTAAGGACCTGGCTGGCGACATGTGAGGCACCACTGGGAGAGACTCCCGCCAGCAGGCCTACAGCCCCCTCAGGAGCGAGGCAGGGCTGAAGGTGGCCAGGAAGGACCAAACTTTCCAAAAATAACTCACAAAATGGATTCCCTGCACCCCACATCCTCCTCCCCACCCAAAAGCCCCCCTGGATCACCTAAGGAAACCCCTCTCCACCGCCAGCCCAGGGCCAGCAGAGACCCGAGCCACTATGGGATTTCCAGAAACCCCACCTGGTAGCAAGGGCAGCCTTTCCCCATGGCGAAAAACCCCAGGCCTAGGGAAGGCAGGTTTTGGGGAGGGGAGGGGAGGGTGGGTCAGCAGAGGATTCTGCCCTTGCTGCTGTGAGACAAACCTCACCCAGTGGAGGAAGGATTTTTCTTTTTGGCTGTCTGTCTCCACCTGCCAAAATTCAGGAGCTCACACAATCGAGGTGTTTGGCACTTGAATTCCACAGAAAATTAAATCAATTACCAAGTCTAATAAAGAACTCCAGGTTTTTAATTAAACTAAGCTTAATTAAATGGCGAGCGTGGCGTTCTGTCGATGCCCTGATCGGGCCCTGGGGGCTGGGAACGTCTGAGTGGCCCACGCTGGCGCGGCCGCTGGCAGGGGATGGGGGGATCGATGGCCCGCTGTGGAGCCGTGGCAGGGTGACAGGCAGCCGGGGTCCCAGCCTGCCCCAAAGAACCAGACTCTGCAGAGAATCGGGGCTTGCTGCTGGACAGACCCTGGTGACCTCCCAGCCCTTTGACAGAAGGGGGCTGGGCCCCTGAGCCAACGACCCGCCCCAGGGTCCCTGGGAGCTCCGCAACCAGGCCCACTCGGCCTCCTCTGCTTGCAGGTGGCGTGTTTCTAGGAGTCTCCTCTGCACCGGGTCTCTGCGTGATGGTTGCTTGCAAAGCCCTGGCTGGACACCCTGCACCCAGTTCCCTCACTGGGACCCTTCCCTCTTCTCTGGTCACTTGGCCCTGCCCATCCCGGTTCCTGGTGCATTCCTGGTCCTGAGCCCAGGGCCATTAGTGGTCAGAGGAAGCAAAGGCCTGACTCAGCCAAAGGCTGTCACTGTTTCCCTAGAACCATCTGTGCCAGAACCAGGACCCAGGGCAGGGGAGACTCGGAGAAAACGTCTCTCCCAAACAGCCACTCTGCCAGACACAGCCCCTGCCCCCGCTGGTCCTCAGATGGCCTGCTGCCAACCCTAGGCGCTGACTACTATGGAGGTGACCCCTGGCCACACGGCCCCCGCCCCCGCTGGTCCTCAGACCGCCTGCTGCCAGTCCTAGGCGCTGACTACTACAGAGGTGACCCCTGGCCACATAGCCCCTGCCCCCGCTGGTCCTCAGACCGCCTGATGCCAGCCCTAGGCGCTGACTACTACAGAGGTGACCCCTGGCCACACAGCCCCTGCCCCCGCTGGTCCTCAGACCGCCTGCTGCCAGCCCTAGGCGCTGACTACCATGGAGGTGACCCCTGGCCACACGGCCCCTGCCTGCTCTGCAGTGGGCAAGCACAGGGGGTGAAGAGAACAGGAACGCACAGGGGACTCTGCTCTGGAGCCTAGGGAGGGCCAGGCCCCGCAGGAAACAGCGCTCGGTTCAAGTCCTGATCGCCATGGGCCGGTGCACTTGTGACTTCATGTCTATGGGCTCTGCAAAGTGGAGGTGGAAACAGCCCTGCTTCCCAGCCTGCTGGGCGATTCACCTTTATTGGGGCAGCTCATTGAGTCCCCACAATGACCCACGAAACTAAGCGATAGCCACGGTGCCCAAAAGAGATCCCGGCAGGCCCCCTCTCCACCTCTGGGCCCTCCCTAACCGGACTCCCCCTGCCAGCCTGAAACCTCAAGAACGTCAGGGACCGTGACGCCTGCTGGTTCCGATGGAGTCTCTTCTGCCTAGTCAGTGCCAGGGGCGGCTGAGTGCCGGTCCGATGAAGTCTCTTATTCTGCTCAGGCAGCGCCAGGGGCAGCTCAGTGCTGGTTCCATGGAGTCTCTGCTTCTGCTTGGGCAGTGCCAGGGGCAGCCGAGTGGCCCCTGCTCCTGGCACCTCCGCTTGGCATCGTCACGAGGTCCCACTCCACAGTTGGGGGCCATTCCAACCCACTGGCCCTGCAATTCCAGCCGAAGCAACGCAGGACACCAGCCTCCCTCCCCGGTGCGTCCATCCGTGCCAGCCTGTAGAAATTCCTTCAGGAGCTGCCAGTGCCCAGGGGGTCTTCAAGCCTCACCCTTTCCCTGAGGCAACCTCGTGTCCCCTCCCCAGCCCCACTCTGTTCTCAGGCGCAGGAGTGTGCCCCTCCAGCCCGCCCAGGCTCCTGAGGCTGATGGATGTGTGTTGACAGTGGTGTGCTGTGAGCATCCCATCCCCGGCACCAAGAACCAAATGCATAATAAAAAAATAGAACCTTCACTGCAATTGTCTGATCTATATTTATTTCATAACATGCAGAATTAATAAGATACCAGGTTTAAAGCTACCATGGCAACTGAATGCAGAAAGGCTTGTCCCAGGAAATAGATGAATTCATAAATAACCCCGAAGTGCTGATATCAACAGTCGCAGGACCCTCCTGCAATGCTAATTTGACGCCCGTGCCCCCTGCGGCCTGTGTCCAGAGCATCCTGGGCGTCTGGGGTGAGGGACGCTCGTGGCTTCCACCACAAGCATCATTCCAGGGCCAACAGACTGGCTGCCCTTACCTGGAGCCTGGTATGTGATGGACAAGTCCTCAAGGCTGGGCAAATCGGAGCCCCTGCCAAGCTCTGATCCCTGTGGAGACCAGCTCTGCAGATAAATGGCCATCGGGAGGTTGTGGGGGTGGGCACAGCAGGCCACCCGATCGCCCTATAGTTCTGACAGCCAGGCGGGGGCCTCTGGTCCTGCCTCTGTAGGCACCAAGGCAATTCACGGGAGAAGGCATCTGTTCATTCATGCAATCACGCATTCCTCTGACAAATGTCTCCTGGCCACCAAGCTAGTGGGCACACAGCAGTCGGGCTGGGCAGGGGAGAAGCCTCTAGACACTCAAGCAGCTGACCCTGCCTCACTGGCCGACTGCAGGAAATGCTGGGGCCACTTCGGGGCTGTCTGCTCTACACCGGGTGACAACCCTGCTGGAGATTCCCTGAGCACTTGTCTGAGAGCTGGTCACATGCTGCCTGTGCCACTGCGGCTCTCCATGACCTTCATGTTCCACAACAGAACAGCTCCCCACGGCCACAATTGTGCCAAGGGGCGTGAGTAGCCAGCAGGGGCCACGGCAGCTGCCCGTCTGGCTGCCCACAGGATGGGGCTAAGCCACGCTTCCAGGTGTGTGACCCTGGCTCAAGTCAGTCCTCAGCCCATCCTGAGGGTGAGTGCCCCTATCCCAGGAGCCTGTCTCCTGTCTGAGCAGTGTGAACCCCTGTCCCTGCCTGGCCAGAATCCCAAGAAAGAATCCAATAGAATCAGTGAAACCCTGGGGCAGGGGTGAAGGAGGCATGAGGCGAGCTGGGGATTCTTAGGGCGGGGAAACTATTGTATAGAGTGCTGTGAGGGCGGGTGCTGTCATTATGCACCTGCCCAAAGCCACGCCATGCACACCTCCAAGAGGGGCCCCTAATGTACTCTGAGGACTCTGAGGAATGATGATTTTGCTATGAACCCGAAACTGCTTTAAACAATGAAGTCTAGGCTGGGTGCAGTGGCTCACGCCTGTAATTCTAGCACTCTGGGAGGCCGAAGTAGGTGAATCACTTGAGGTCAGTAGTTCGAGACCAGCCTGGCCAACATGGTAAAAACCCATCTCTACTAAAAATACAAAAACTAGCCAGATGTGGTGGCCCACACCTGTAGTCCCAGCTACTTGGGAGGCTAAGGCAGGAGAATGGCTTGAACCTGGGAGGCAGAGGTTGCAGTGAGCTGAGATCGTGCCATTGAACTCCAGCCTGGGTGACAGAGTGAGACTGCATTTCAAAAAAAAAAAAAAGTCTATATTTAGTTTTTCTCTTTTTTTTTATTTTTATTTTTGAGACAAAGTCTCACTCTGTCGCTGTCGAAGTGCCATGGTGCAGTGCCTGATTACGGCTTGCTGCAGCCTCCACCTCCTAGGCTTCAGTGAACCTCCTGCCTCAGCTTCCCAAGAAGCTAGGACTACAAGTGTACACCACCATGCCTAGCTAATTAAAAAAAAAGAAATTTTTCTGTAGAGACAAGGGTCTCACCATGTTGCCCAGGCTGATCTGAAACTCCTGCCCTCAAGTAATCCTCGCCTTGGCTTCCCAAAAGGCTGGCATTATGGATGTGAGCCATGCCCGGCCCATTATCACACAAATGCTTTTACGGGACCAACTCCTTTCTGAACTGTCCCTCCCTGTCCCCTAGATTTCGTAGAACTATCTTTCCGGAAACCCTAGAGCATCGTCAGCCATTGCTGGCCTGCCAACCTGCCTCCCGTCTGAAGCTTTCTGTGTCTGGAAGAGCCATTCACCCAACGGGTGTCTGTCTTAAGCCCAAGTTGCTGAATGGGGTGGCTGGGGACACAGGTGGGTGGTGGAGCTGCCTGCCAGGGGGAAGGTTGGGGAGATGTCCAGGCTGTGTTCAAGCTTCAGCCCTAATGCCCCCTGGAAGAGGACGCGGTAAGCCAGTCCCAAGGCGGTCTCCCCTCCCCGAGCAAGCGGGGGTCCCGGAGCCGCGGGAAGGACAACGCCGCCCCCTGGCGCTAGCGAGCGCCGCGGCAGCTCCTCGGACCAGCTCGGAGCCAGAGTGGTGGCTGCGCGGCTGCGGGACGGGGCGGGCAGGAGTTGGGGGGGCGGGCTCGGGGGCGGGGCGGGGTAGGGGTAGGCCCGGGTTGGTGGATTATGGGGTGCGGGGGCGGGACAGGCTCGGGGTTGCGGGGCGGGGCGGGGCAGCTGCAGTGGCCGGGCGGGAGCTGGGGGCGGGCTTGCGGACAGGGCAAGCTTAGGTATGGGGTGGGGACGGGGGCGGGGGCGAGGCACAGCGGGTAGGGGCGGAGCAGGCTGGGGTTGGAGGGGATACCGGGGTAGGGGCGGGGCAGGCTCCGGGGCGCGAGGGACCCTGCGCACTGGGCCTTCGGGGCGGCACTGGCACAGCGACCCGCCTGGGGCTGCCCACCACCCTCACATCCCTATGTCCGCCACCCCTGCACTCCAGGGACACCACGAACAGACGGTGCGAGCTCCCGGGCTCCGCGCTCTGCAGCGCCCCTGTGCATGGGGCGGCCTCAGGAGGCCTGGGCTCCCGCAGCAGCGCCGGCCTCGGGCTGAGGTCCCCGAGCCAGGGCTCCACTTCCCGCTCAGCGGACCGCAGGAGTCAACCGAGGCACAGAGAGAGCCAGGTTCGTCAGGGTGCAGGAGTTGCACAGGGAGGATGGAGACTCAGTCGGACCTGGTGTGGGGGACCCAGCCGAGCCACTGACCCCAGCGAGGCCGGGCGCCGGGCGCGGGCCAGGGGCGACCCCTGCTGGCCGCGCGGCGGCCGTTTCCCC
This sequence comes from Piliocolobus tephrosceles, assembly GCF_002776525.5. NCBI lineage: Eukaryota > Metazoa > Chordata > Mammalia > Primates > Cercopithecidae > Piliocolobus > Piliocolobus tephrosceles. The sequence continues at coordinate 2,211,981 of NC_045447.1, forward strand.
CCTAACTCCCAACGCCTTCGAGGGTCCCAGGCACCCTGCAGCGGGCGTTTCCCAGCTCCATCCCAGGAGGGGGTGGCGGGGCACGCACCCCTAGCTTCAGGGACGCAGGGGCGCAGTGGGAAGGGGAGCTCCCTCACCGTCTTAGTTTCTGGGGGTCACGCAGAGAGGCCGAGGCAGCCCTGCAGGCATCCAACCTGCCTCACCCTCAAACAGGGAGAAGGCTGGGGGGAGGGGCCTGACCGGGACAGCCCACCTGGAAGGGGCAGCACTGGCCACCTGCCCACTGCCTGCCTGAGGCCTGAGTGTCCGGAGTGCGCAGGAGGGCTTAGCGGTGCGCACCCCAAAACACAGGCCCTACCCCTGCGCTTGGGCCCTCCCAGGGGGCATGGGTAGGAGGCCACGGAAGGGAAGGGGATATTTGGTCCCCAGTGTCACCCAGGGAGGCAGGTGACCCAGCCACCGATGAGAACTGATACTATTGAGGACAGCAGGGTGTGCCACCGCTGCCCCTCCCATGATGACAGGGCACCTGCCTGGGTTGTGTTCAGCTCGTGCCCATCAGAGACACGGTCACCACTCCCCACACACACTGCACAGAGCAGAGCTGTGCTCCAGCAATGGCCTCCAGGACACGGGGCGCTGTGATCTGAGGGATCAGTGCCTGGCCATGAGGTTGAGAGTCAGTGTTCACTGTGCTCATGTGGGCCACGCTTTTATGGGACCAGCTCCTGTCTGAACTTGTCCGTCCTGCCCCACAGACCTAATGGAATGGTCTTTCCAGAAACCCCAGAACATGGGAGGCCATCGCTGGCCTGCCCACCCCGCTCTGTGCCTGGGAAGACGCCGAAGGCAAATGCTCATTCAGTGTCTTTTCATGCACAGCTGCTGAGTCGGATGCTGGCTACGCAGGTGGCAGGGTGGGCCTGCTGGGGGGAAGATGACCAGGCTGTGTCCAAGCTGCAGCCCAAATGCCCCCAGAAGAGGACATCATGAGTCAGCCTCCCACCTAGAGGGAGACAATGGCACCAGAAGGACCAGTGGCTACCGGGCTTCGTGCAGTGTAGGGCACCCCTGATATGCCCCGTCCTTGCTCTTGCAGCCACCAACTTTGCCAGCAGCACTAACTGCTGCCTCCCTGAGGGCTCAGTCTACCCTGCAGCCTGTCTGGGCCACCTGCATTCACCTCCGAGACCCAACACTTCATACCCATGGTCTCGGTGCCACATCCAGGCACCACCCCATGCTCCCCTCACCCCACACCCAAGTGTAGCGCTTCCCAAACCCCTGCCTAGAAGGCCACTAGCCCTGCCCGAGGTTTGCTCTCACGTAGGCCCCTGGCCCAAACCCCAGGTTGCAGGGTGAGCTCTCTCCTGGGCCCGCCCTCTGCCCTCTACTCTCCTGATCCCTGTTTGGCCTCCTCGTAGAACCCCCACTGCCCCATTCCCTACTTGAGCACTCCTAGAAGTAGGTCCAGCCTGGCCTTGGTGTCCAGGACTGCTGCCAGGACAAAGGACAGAGCAATCGACGCAAGGACCTGCACCAGGACAACCGAGACAGCACGGCTGCCAAGAACCTTTTGTCAGAGATGCTTGGGGAGTGTTTCTCTCATTCCAACCAGGTCAGTCCTGCCTGAATAGAGTGTGTGATGCAGTGGGTGACAGGTGTGCAAACAGACAGCCCCTCCTTCTCCAGGCCGGTTCTGGGACAGGCACTGGGGTGAGTCTGGCCTGCAATCAGGAAGGCTTCCTGGAAGAGGAGGCCTTGAGCTGAATTTTGAAGGATATGAAAGGAAAAGTTTGCCAGGGGATGCGAGACTGCCAAGAAGTGGGGGGGCACATGGGCAAAGGTTCAGGGGCGTCGGGGGTGTGGACCCTGGCCACGGGCAGCCTGGTGTCCTTGGGACAGGGTGGCCTCAGCCATGACTGGGCTGAGCTAGAGTCTCTAGATGCTCAGAAAGGAGCCCAGACTCCTGCCTGTGGGTCAGGCTTGCCTTTAAGAAGGTTCCCTCTGAGTGGGAGGCAACTGCAGGAGGACCTGTGGAAGCATCTGGAAGGATTGGGCCAGTGCTGTGGGATGTGATGCGGGGAGGGGACAGATCATAGTTGGGAAGGTGTTGATGACACTGTAGGTACCTGAGCAGCCAAGCAGGGATGCCAGAGCCTCCCTGTCCATCCCCAGAGGGAGAGCCACGCAGGTGTGCAAGTGGGTGAGGACATCTGTGCTCTGCTGCAGAAGGGACTCCAGGCCTCACATACCTGATCACAGAGGCGTGGCGTGCTTCCGGCCTGAACGCAAGAGAGGCAGGATGAATGAGGACAAACCCTGTGATTCCACTCAGGGCCCTCAGAGTCACAGAGACAAAGTCAAATGGAGGGTCCTGGGGCTGGGAAGGGACAGGAGTAAGTGTTTCATGGAGATAGAGCTTCAGTTTGGGAAGGAAGGTGGTGAGTTCTGGAGATGGAGGGTGGTGATGGCTGCAGGACTGTGAATGTGCTCAGTGACACGGAATCGTGCACTTGGAAATGGTTAAGATGATAAATTTTGTTATGTGTCTTTTGCCACAATTAAAAAAAAAAAGAGGCCGGGCGCGGTGGCTCAAGCCTGTAATCCCAGCACTTTGGGAGGCCCAGACGGGCAGATCACGAGGTCAGGAGATCAAGACCATCCTGGCTAACACTGTGAAACCCCGTCTCTACTAAAAAATACAAAAAACT
>NC_045447.1:2215094-2247233 GCF_002776525.5 Piliocolobus tephrosceles
GCGCCGGGCGCGGTGGCTCATGCCTGTAATCCCAGCACTTTGGGAGGCCAAGGTGGGTGGATCACCTAAGGTCAGGAGTTTGAGACCAGCCTGGCCAATGTGGTGAAACCCCATCTCTACTAAAAATACAAAAATTAGCTGGGCGTGGTGGCACATGCCTGTAATCTCAGGTACTGGGGAGGCTGAGGCAGGAGAATCACTTGAACCCGGATGGCAGAGGTTGCAGTGAGCCGAGATCGTGTCACTGTATTCCAGTCTGGGCAACGAGAGTGAAACTCTGTCTGACGAAAAAAAATAAAAAACCGGTAATGACAGCAAGATTGGCCGACAGGAGTGACAGTGAGGAGGAGAGTCTAGGACGCCCCTTGTTCCCAGCCTGGGGGTGAGTGGTCTCCAGAGCCCCAGATGCCTGAGCGGGATAGGAAGGTGTTTCTGGTGAGAGCTCCACGGCCTTAGAAGCACTGGGAATGGCCTGTCATTCTGCCAACAGTTCAGGGGTCCATCAATGGTGGCCCTGCTTGGTCCACTGTGAGTGGCCCAACCTGGACCGTATCACCCTGGTGGCCCGGGGGGCCCCAAAGGCAGGCGTGGGGATGCCCCTCGGATGCGTCCCCAGCCTCCGTTTGTCCCAGAGCTTGTCCTGCGTAGACAACTGTGCATAGACATTTGTCTGCTTTCCCGGCAGAGCGTTTACTTCCATTCTCTTCAAACAGAAGCTGCCCAGCGATGCTGGAATTGGGAGTTGGGATGAGAACGGCTCTCACTGTCACCTTCCAGCCCTCCTCACTTTACCCATCCTCTACTTGGGCTCCCTGTCTGTTGCTTTTGATATCCTTTTTTTCTCTCTTTTTATTGTGGTAAAATACACATAATTTACCATCTTACCATTTTTAAGCACATAGTTCAGTGGCCCTGAGTGCATTCGCCTGACGGTGTAGCCGTCATCTCCCTCTACCCACGGAAGTCTCCATCTTCCCCACTGAAGCTCTGTCCCCACTGAAGAGTGTCGCCCCACTCACACCCCCACCCCAGCCCCTGGCACCCACCTTTCCACTTCCAGTCTCTGGGCGTGAAGACTCACATGGGGGTTTGTCCTTTGGCTGCCTGCACCTGGCTGTGGCATGCCAGTGTCTCCCTTCCAGGGACATCACCCTCCCAGCTTCTAGCCAGGTCACAGCTCAGCAGCTCCCCAGGGGCTTCGGGCCTTCCCTTCCCGAGACAAACGCTCCTGAGCCCCTCAGCCCCCCAACTCCTCCCTGCAAGGGGTGCTCTCAGCTGCCTGCGTTGGAAGTGGCTGATGCCAGGCCTGGTTCCCTTGGCAGGAAACAGCCTCACTGCCTCTCAGAAGACTCCAGGGAGGGCGGGTGAGGGTGGCGATGGTGGAGCTCAGGCGGGGAGCCCCCAGCCCGGCCAGCTAGTGGGCAGCACGGAGCTTGCCAGGGCACGTGTCAGCAGCCTTAGAAAGTTAAGCCCCATCGGCAGGTCCAACCAGAGGGCAGTATTTGAAATGGATGCGTGCACAGATTTATGTGCAGGGATGTTCATCACAGCATTATTTATAATAACAAAACATTGGCACCAACTCACACACCCAATCGGAGAAGAAAGGCGAGGTGAATGACGGCACGTTCGAACTCTGGAATACGCCATGGCCATTGAACATGAGATTTATGAGGGGTACTCAGACTTGAAAAAATGTTCATTCCATAAGGTCAAGCAGGGAAAAAGCAGAATGCAAGGCCATGTATGTCCCGTCACCCCTATTTTGAAATTCAATAAAACACAGCATTTAGCCAGATGGAGAGCAGGGGCCGTCAAACGTCCGAGGCTGGGCTGAAGCCCCATCTGCGCAGGGCCCCACAGCGATGCGTGCTGAGAGCTTCACGGAGGTCCACCAAGAGGTGGGGGGAAGGGGGCCTTGGGGGAATGAGGTGGGGTCCCAAAGTGGGTTCAGGCAGCAATCGGGGCCTTGGACTGTACCAAAGTGATTCAGCTCACAGTCAGCTCAGAAAAGGCATGCACTAGCCTCCTCCTCTTCCCTCCCTCTCTCTGTCTCTGTCTTTGTGTCTCTCCATCTCTGTCTCTCTGTTTCTCCCTCCCTGTGTTCCTCCTTCCCTCTCTCTGTCTCCCCTTCCCTCTCTCTGTCTGTCCCTCTGTTTCTCTGTCTTTCTCTCTCTCCATTGTCTCTTCCTCATCCACTAGAATGACACAATAGGCAGGTTTGGCTCTGGTTGAATTAGAGTCACTAAATTTTACAAAAATAAACACCCACAAAACTTTGGTTCCATTTTTAAGCACAAACACCTGTGTGGGTCTCGGAGCGTCGGTGCAGTTTGCCTGGGTTTGGGGTTTCTGCCGGACGAGACGGCCTCCTGCAGTGGCTGAGTAAGCCTGGGGCGAAGCCGTGGATGCCCAAGAGGTTCCAAGCGCCACCTCCAGCCCATCGTGTCCAAGACAGGGCCCCTTCCCCCAGAAAAGGACATAATCCTGATTTAATCAGGAATCTTCAGTAGGCACAAGCGGGCTCTGAAGGGGTGATGTGGATGGAAACAGCCATTCTGAGCACATTTGGGTTCTTATTGTTCCGGAAAAGATACAGAGGCACCCAGGCTGAGGTTGGTGGAGCCAAGCAAAACCGGAGTGGAGCTTTTTCCAGACGGTGCTTCCCTGGTCTGGCTGATGCAGGTGTGGGAAGGAGGCTGCCTCTGGCCGTTCCTAGACAGCAGTGAAGTCGAGCCCTGTGCCTGGTTGACGGAATCTACTTCCACATCAGGGACTGACCGAAACAGCTCCCCAGGTGGAAAGAGAGCTGGTTCTCGGTCCCCACCTCGGAAGGCCATCAGCTGCAGGCTTGGTGTCCCGCCCTGGCCCCCCTCCGGCTCGTGTTCACAGGAATCCATCATTTCCCAGCCTCTAGATTACTCTGGGGCTGATTAAATTAGTGAATGCAATCACAATCTGAAGCAAGTTAATTGAGAGAATTTATGTGGGTCTGACAGTTTTATGCATGTTTGATTAAGTATTATAAGGTTTGTTTTTGACTTTGCATAATTTAACTTTAAATCCTGCATGGGGGGGCCCATCAACCATTAATGACCAAAATAAACCTCTTGTAAGATGCTTCTTTTTATGATTTATTTCTGAATGCAATATCCTCCAGATTTTTTTGATGCTATTGCCAAAGTGACAAATATGTTTAAAGTAACATTTTGAGTCATCCCATTCACCCTGTAAATCTTCCAGAATGTATACAATTCATTAAAAGTTTTGAAAGAAGTACAAGTTAGCATTTACATTCTAACAAGTGACATATAAATGCGTATGTTTGTCTTCCAAGCACACCATAAAATATATCCCCCCGTGAGCTCCTCAGAGCCGTACAAATCGTCCGTGTGCTGGGGTAATGATAAACTTGGTCACAAATCTTCACTGCTGTCAACACAAAACTGTTCAATCAACAGGAATATGAGTTGTGTGTTTTGTGAAATTAGCACAAGAGAAAATACAGCCCAGGCCTGGGTCTAGGGACATTGTGGCCCTGGGAGGAGGGCCTGAACCCAGGGTGAGTGCTAACCTTGAATGCAGGCTTCCTAAGCCCACTTTGTAATCTGAATCTGGGTGTTATGAGGCCACTTGCATTAGGCGGTCAAGGGCCTGCTGCCCGGAGAAGACCAGGACCACCAAGAAGATGGGCAAGCAGCACCGTCCTCCCCATGCTGAGAGCCTGGGGTCTCTGTCCATGAGCCTAGCCAATGCCCTGCATTCCATGAACATCACTGCTTTCCAATGGTGGTGTTTATTAAGCACTTATTCTGCCCCAGCCTCAGCTAAGGGCTTCCCATCATTAAATCTTCATTAATAGCCACCGAGGATAAGCCCAGCTCATAGACGTGCACGTTCAGGAATCTGAAGTCATTCACCCAACCGTGGACTCTCCTCTTGCAGCCTGGGATGGTGGGACGGGGACACTTCTGAAATCAAGCACATCTGTGATCCATGCCTCCCTGATGGCCCCTGACACCATTCACAAGGCCCCCAGATGCAGATCTGTGCCTGCTGTCTTCTTCACCCCTGCATGGCACCAACAGGCTACTGGACACATGGTGCCAGGGCTGCCCCTGGGTGAGTTACATGCCTGTGGATGCCAGTGGGCCATGCAAGGCTGAGGCCTGTGGCCCTCCCAAGTCCTCAGGCCTCAATTTTTGAAAAGCCAGCACAAGTCAGGCACTTTAATCAGCCAGCCATCCAACCAACCAACCAACCAACCAATCATCCAACCAACCAATCAACCATCCATCTAACCAAACAACCAACCATACAACAAACCAACCAGCCAACTGACCAACCAACCATCCAACCAACCAACCAACCATCCAACCATCCAACCACCCAAACAACCAACCAACAAACCATCCATCTAACCAAGTAACCAGCCAATCAACCAACCAATCAACCAACCAACCAACCATACAACCAACCAACCAGCCAATCAACCAACCAATCAACCAACCAACCAACCAACCAATCAATCATCCAACCAACCAACAAACCATCCACTAACCAAACAACCAACCATACAACAAACCAACCAGCCAATCAACCAACCAACCAACCAACCATCCAGCCAACCAACCAACCAACCATCCAGCCAACCAACCAACCAACCAACCAACCAACCAACCAACCAACCATCCAGCCAACCATCCAACCAACCATCCAACCAACCAACCAACCATCCAGCCAACCAACCAACCAACCATCCAACCAACCATCCAGCCAACCAACCATCCAACCAACCATCCAGCCAACCAACCAACCAACCATCCAACAAACCAACAAACCAACGAGCCAACCATCTAACAAACCAACCATTCAACCAAACGACCAACCATCTGACCAAACCAACCAACCAGCCATCCAGCCAACCAACCAACCAACCATCCAACAAACCAACAAACCAACCAGCCAACCATCTAACCAACCAACCATCCAATCATCCAACCAACCAACCACCCATCCAACCAACCAACCAACCAACCAGTCATATCCAACCAACCAACCAAGCAGTCATCTGACCAACCAATCATTCAACCAACCATCCAACTAACCAACCATCCAACCAACCAAGCAAGTACACACTGGGCCCTACTGCCTGCCAGGTACCAGGAACTCAGGGAAACAGAGGAGTGCGCCTCCTTTCAGAGTTTGAGCTCCAGAGAGGCTGGACAAGAAAGCACAAGCATGGAAGTAACAAAGACCCTGAGATGGCAAAGGCAGCAGGGCCTCTGCACCCAGCACTCAGCACTGAGACTGAGTGATATAGCCAGGCTTGGAAAGTGCCAGCAGGCTGAGGGGACCGCAGGGAGGGGAGGAGCTGAGCTCTGAGGCTGCCAACCCTCTCCCTAACCTAAGTGTCTGCCTCCATCAGGGAAGAGCATTCTCCCACAGGGGCTCTGAGGGGCCCACTGCCCCCCATCCTTCCAAAGAGGACACCATGGGGAGCTTGTGTCCAGACCAACAGGGTACAGAAAGCCCTGGTCCAAGTGCTGCCCCCCAGCCTCCACCTGATGGCCCAAGTGACCTGGAACAAGTCGCTGCACCCCCTGACCCCTGTAAACAGGGACAGCCACAGCACACTTTCGAGGATCGCTGTGACCAAGACCTCTGCCATGCTCAGTGGAGTGCCTGGTACACAGTTCCCCATCACTCCCCATCAGAGAACATCCAGAATGGGACACCGTCAAATAAGCAACCCTTGGATTGTCCATGTGCTGGGGTAATGATAAACTTGGTCACAAATCTTCACTGCTGTCAACACAAAACTGTTCAATCAACAGGAATATGAGTTGTGTGTTTTGTGAAATTAGCACAAGAGAAAATACAGCCCAGGCCTGGGTCTAGGGACATTGTGGCCCTGGGAGGAGGGCCTGAACGGCGGCCATAACAAAGGAACACAGATTCCGTGGCCTTAACAGCATGCATGTATTTAACCTCTCACAGTCCTGGAGACTGGAAGACCAAGATTAAGGTGTGCACAGGGTTGGGTCCTCCCAAGGCCTCTCTTCTGGACTTGCAGGTGCCGTCTTCTCCCTGTGTCCTCACGGTGTCCTCCCTCTGTGCATGTCTGTGTCCTAATCTCCCCTTTGTATACGGACACCAGTCAGATTTGGGCCCACCCTAACAACTTCATTTTACTTTCAAGGCCCTTCCTCCCTCCCTCCCTTCCTTCCTCTCTCTTCTCCCCGCTCACCCCCAGACCATCACCTCCCTGTCTCTTTTTCTTTCTTTCTTTGCTTTTCTTTTGTAGAGACAAGTTCTGGCTATGTTGCCAGGCTGATTCAGAACTTCAGGATTCAAGTGATCCTCCGGCCCCAGCCTCCCAGTGTGTTGGGATTACAGGCATGAGCTGCTCCTGGCCTACCTTAGTAACCTCTTTAAAGACAGTGTCTCCAAATGTAGTCACATTCTGAGGTGCTGGGGGATTAGGATTTCAACATATGATTTTGGAGGACCACAATTCAAACTCTAACAACAATTCATATCTTGCCCAGGTCTGTAGGTCAGGACCGAGCCATGGCCAAGCTAAGGGTCTGGCTCAGAGTCGCTTATGAGGTTGCAGAAAGGATGTCCCCAGGCCTGCAGCCCTGTAGAGGCCCAGCAGGAGCTGGAGAGTCTGTTTCCAAGGGGCTTGCCCACACGGCCGGCGAGTTGGCACTGGCCACTGGCGAGGGCCTCAGTTCCTCCCACGAGGGCCTCCCCCAGAGCTGCTTGAGCATCCTTACGACATGGTAACTGTCGTGCACTCACTCAGCTTCTCCCATGGGTGATTCGAGTCAGCAAGATGGAAGCCTTGAGGGATTGTGTGACCTGGCCTTGACGTCACACCACTCTCCTGCCTTGCTCTCTGGCTCACACAGGGCAGGGAGCCGTCATGGGCCACCTTGGGGGCTGGCTCCCCATAAGTGGGGGACAGGCCCTCTTCTGCAGGCTCCACGCAGGCCAGCAAAGCTGTTTCCCACAACATCCCTCTGATGCTTGTGTGTCCTTATCTGCACTTTATAGACAAAGGGACTGAGGCCCGGAGAGGCTGGGATTTTGTCCACGGTGAGGAAGTGGTGGAGCCACGGTGGAAGTGGCAGGCTGGGTCTGGAGTATTTGCTCTGGGTCACTCTGCACAGCCCTCCATGAATATAGTCTGCTCTTCCTGTGGCAAATAAAACGTCTGCCTGACATGGGAACATCTGCCAGGGGAGGCAAGGCCATTTCCCCTGAAGGTAGTTATGAGGATTTGAAGTGACACGTTCTTCCACTTAAGCCATCTGGGCACATCACAGACCACCCCAGACTCAGTGGCACAAAACAGCAACCATTTGGTTACACTCAAGGAGTCTCCAGGGAAGGGCCAGGCAGGACTTTTCTGCTCCACACTGTTTGGGGCTCAGTTGGGAAGGCACAGGGTGGTGGGTGTTCCGGTCTCCTGGAGGCTTGTCCACACTGGGGCCAGCTTCTCCCAGCAGGCGCTAAGAGCTAAGAGGAGGCGGCGTGCAGGAGGCAGAGGGGAAGCCACGGGGCTGCTTCTGCCTCAGCCCAGACACCATGCAGAGTCCCTCAGGCCTCCTCTGTCTGGTTGCAGGACAGTCACAGAGGCCAGCCCAGTTTCGCAGAAAAGAATTGGCTTGGTCTCCTGCTGGGTAAGTGGGGAGGTGGCTGCAGAAGGACCTGGGTAGAGATGTCCGTGCAGCCGAGAGGATGCTGGGCTTCTGTGTACTGCGTCTCCTTCCCCAGCCTCCCGGGTGGCTCAGCTCTGTGGGGCCACAGGCCGCCACCCCATCCCAGAGGCATGGAGAGGGGGGTTGCCACTGAACTTGAAGTCGCACTGGCCCTGTCCAACAACCAGTTAAAATGACCCTGGAGGCGTCCATTCTCTCCCATCCCTTCCCCTTCACTGGCCCGAACCCTGCAAGGTGACTGGTGTCAGAGATCAGGCCTCCAGCAAGGTGGCTGGTGTCAGAGATAGGACTCTCTAGGCCTCTACTGTCCTGGCAGCAAGAGCCACTCCCTGCCGGGACCCTGAAGTCAACCAGCTGGATAAAGTCCCCATCCTCGGCCCCCAGCCCCAGCGAGTGGAGGGACAGAGGGATGGTACTGGAGGGGTTAGGGGTGGGCTTCAACCTGCCCCACAACCAGGGGTTGCACTATTTCCACCCGTTCAACACACCTGCTCAGCACGTGCCCTGGGCCGGCCTCGGTGGGGAAAGTGCTCCTTCCAGGCAGGGGTTGCCTCGCTGTCTCTGCAAAGGCGGAACAACAGGTGTTCTCAGCTGCGTGGCCAGGGGGTCCCATCCAGCTTGGGAGCTCTGTGTTGGCAGCGAGCACCACATTTGGCCCCAACTTAAAGTCTCCCACAGACCTGGAGCCACTGGGTCCCACTAGGAGCCGCCTGGTCCCTCCTGCGCTTGGTGGCACCATGGGCACCAGCCCAGCAGATGGCGCCAAGTCACTGCCCACAGCGCAGCGGGAGGCTGGGGAAGCTGATGGGACCCCGCTGGACCTCACACACCAGGGCAAACCTGCGGCAAATCCCCAGCACACGGTGGTCCTGGGGTGACTAAGCTGTGGCCAGGTCATGGGCGCAGAGCTCAGGGAGTAGGCAAAGGACCAGAAACAGCCGTGGCCCGGGAGGAAATCAGCGTCCTGGGAAGCTACTTGCGCTGTGCACGCGTGGACTGGGTTACCAGGCCAAAACCCACAGTGGCCACAGCAAGAGAACACTGGGCCAGAGGAGACACAGGCCACCAACAGGCGGGGGCGGCTTTGCATGTGAAGGAGGGGGAGGCAGGAGACAGTCAGATGTCCCTCACCGCCTGGGGACAGGGTGTGTGACGGAAGGGGCAGCCTGAGATTGAAGGCGCTTCCCAGAGATGGGGCATTGGAGCTGGGTCCTGAAGGGCGAGTAGGAGCTTGGAAGATGGAGGAGAGACAGAGAGAAAAAGCAACTGTAAAGGGGTCCAGGCTCCCGCCCTGCACCCTGGTTTCACAGGGAGTTAGGGGAGGCTGGCCGTTCTGCAGGGTCAGCCAGGGAAGGGCGACGCCCACTGTCTTCTGTGAAAGGTGCCAAGGGGCGGCCTCAAGGAGGGCGTCCAGCCACGAACATGACCAAGACCAGAACCCACACCTGGGGCACAGGTGCTTCCACACGTGTGGGGCTTGCAGATTCTCCAAACCAAAAATCAAGGCAGAGAGAGGGGACTTGCCCTATAACCCAAGGTGCATGAGCGTTTCCCCCACCGTGGTCCCTCTGTGGAAGTCGAATAATAAACAACTCCGCACTGAAATTCTCATTCTCCTGGAAAGGGCAACCAGGGCTCCCCCTCACTGTCCCCTCACCCCAAACCCCAAGTGATATCCCAACCTTAAAGCAACGGGCAGCAGGCAGCAGGGTCAGCCTGGGAAGCCACTCTCACAGCTGGCCATCCCCATCCAGGGGCGAGCAGAGGCTGGTGGGGCAGATGACCGACCAGAGAGTGTGGAACCATCAACACAGACAAAGTGACAAGGGGACAGCTGCACCTTTTGGGAATTCAGGACACAGAACCCTCCTGTAGGGAGAAGCACGTGACTGCAGGCCCAGCCTGAGGTACTGGCGAGTGAGGGCCCCAGCTTTCCCGGAGATTCTACTATAGGAACATGTTTCAGGCCACTCTGGCTGATATGCACTTCTTATTTGTCCAAGTCCAGCTTTATTTTTTATTTATTTATTTTTTTGGTCATGCTGAAAAAATAAAATCAGAAAGTACAGAAATGTTAAAAAAGTAAAATATATTCATCTCTCTAATTCCACCACACACACATCACCTCTGCAAACATTTATCTGCTTCCAGGACTTCACCCAGAAACGGACATCTAAGAATATGTTTGTGCTAACGAGGGGTCATACTAGACGTGATTTTGTGAACCACTTTTTTTTTTTTTTTTTTTTTTGAGAGAGTTTCACTCTGTCGCCCAGGCTGGAGTGCAGTGGTGCGATCTTGGCTCACTGCAAGCTCTGCTTACGGTGTTCACGCCATTCTCCTGTCTCAGCCTCCCCAGTAGCTGGGACTACAGGGGTCCGCTACCAGGCCTGGCTAATTTTTTTTTTTTTTTGTATTTTTTTTAGTAGAGACGGGGTTTCACCGTGTTAGTCAGGATGGTCTTGATCTCCTGACCTCGTGATCTGCCCACCTTGGCCTCCCAAAGTGCTGGGATTATAGGCGTGAGCCACCATGCCCGGCCTATGAACCACTTTTGATTCAGCCTGGGGGCCTGTCTTCTGGGCACAGTTGGCAGTGGGTTCACCTGACCCTAAGTTTGGCAGCAGAAGCTTCAAGGTCTGTTCCTAATTTTGTATTTTCTTAAGGAAGGTCCCTCAAACCACAGAAGCCTTAGGCCCCACAAAACCTGTGTCTGCCCCTGGCTGCAGGACAGTCTAGGGTCTACATGCAGCCAGGGCCAGTCACAGCCTCGCTAGCTGGCCACTCCTTTAAGGGTCTGTTCATTGGCAGCTTTGTTCTGATGGCCACCCCCCGCCGCCGAAGGGACCTCCTTGGCCTTTGGCTTGGGTGATGCTGACCCACAAGGAGGGGTCTCTGGCCCAGCAGTCCTGGGACGTCCCCTGTATGAAGACCATATGTCTGACATGGCACTTGCCACCCCTTCTGGTCATTTGCCCCTCAGCCTGTCCCTCTCACAAGATGGCAGGTGCCTTGAGGGTGGGGGCTCTGCTGTGCCCGTGTCCTTGGTACCCAGAGCAGGGTAACAGCATGGGGACAAGGGCAGGCACACATGCGGCACTTCTCTGGGTGGGTGCACAGCAGGAAGCAGGGGGCGTCTAATCCAGAGCTGGGGCCAGAGGACTGCAGGGCAGGGAGGACACGGGAAACGCACAGCAAGGAGGGGGCTGTGGCTCTGCCCCTCCCATGGCACAGCACCAGATGGGCCAGATGTGAGCCCTGATCCATGGACATGTGACCACCCTCACCAGCACGTGAGAAGCCAAGTGATGGGTGACCACCCAGTTTACACACCACCCTCTTTCTGGCCACAGGAGCTGTCTTACAGTGCCGGTGTCCCAGCATGAGCTGCATGGGAGGGAGAATTCTCTTTAGTTAGTTAGTCTCTAATGGTCCTTAAAACAGAAGACAAAAAATGAAGGCAGGTATTAAGATGCTTTTTATTATCTCAATGTTTACATATTTAAAATGTTTAATTTATTTTTGTGGAGGCCATGTTGCCAGCCATGTCGCCCAGGCTGGTCTTAAAACTCCTGGGCACAAGAGATCTGAGGCCGGAATGACAGGTGTGAGCCACCACGCCCAGCCTGATCTCAATAGCTAAAAGTGTGGATCTGCCTCACATCTGGAGAGGCAGAAAGGTGAGCCAGCAACACGGCTATTGAGGAAGGAAGACCTGTTTACTGATTTTAATTTTTTTGTAGAGACAGGGGTCTCACTATGTTGCCAGGCTGGTCTCAAACTTCTGGGGCAAGTGATGCCCCTGCCTCGGCTCCCAAAGCAGTGGAATGACCAGCGTGAACCAACACTTCTTGCCTGACACCTGTTTCTTTTGGAATATTTGCCGCCAGCCATCGGTAAAGAAAACAGGCTCTTGGCCTTTTTTGCTGTGCTACCTCCTGGTGCCCTTTGCTCATCCAGATGTTCCTCGAACTCCTGCTCATGCAGGCGTAAAGGTGGCTCTCTCTCCAGTGGCGAGGATGGGGCCACAGTGGTGAAGGTAGCTGCGCCAGCCCTCAGGGCGGCCCTGGTCCAAAGGACGTGGGTCCAGGAGCCAGCTCGCTGTCCCGGGAGGAGCCAGCTCGCTGTAGCCAATGACGGGCCTGGTGGGCAGGAGGGCCCAGCCCCCTTGTTCCAGTGCCATCAATCTGAAGGGCCACCCACTTTCCGGTCGTCCCAGGGCCTGCTGACCCTGCCTTCCCCTCCCACCCAGCAGCCACACCCAGGAGCGCTCCCCAACACATTCCTCGCTGGAAACCCCCAGGACACCCGCCAGCCTGTACGAACCAGGCGTGGGGACACTAACACAAGTCCCTTTCCTTCACTGGGGGGGCCCTGGGGCTGCTGCTGGGCCTGCTCGCGCTCCGGGGCTGTCCCCTCTTCGGCTGCCGAAGTCACCGCTGGCCCACCAGGCCTGGCAGCCACCCACCCGCTCCCTGCCGCCCGGGTCCGCGTGGCGTCGGCCGCCCCCACCCTTCCCCGCCCTCCCGGAGCCCGGGGGGCGCCCCCATTCCCGCCGCCGCCCAGTCCTCCCAACCCCAGGCCGGAGCCGCGCAGGGCGCCTTCGCACACGTCCCGCGAGGACCAGACCTGTTCCTGGTCCCTGGGCCGCCCATCTCCGCCGGGAAGGCGGCTTCCTCCGGGGCCCGGCCCCACCCCAGCGACCGGCAGCAGCGCGCCGAGTCGGACAACTCAGGCCGGGGCCACTACCAGGGTCAAGCCCTGTTCTGGGACCAAAGGATGGCTCCACGGGAGCGCGCCTGCGCACCGCCCCTCCTCGTGGCGCGGAGGCGCGGCCCAGGAACTGCAGGAGCAGGCCAGCCATCTGCGCCTGCGCAAGACCAGGCGCGACCCCGAGGGCGTTCGGGGGAGGGAACGCTGCGGACTGCTCGCAGCGTGCGCACGCACGCACGCACGCGTGCCTCGGGAAGCGTCGAGTCCGGGACGCCCAGAGCGGGCACGGAGCAGGGGGAAGGGAAGCGCGGCTCGGTCGGTGCGGGTGGAGGGGGGCGTGAGGCCGGCCTACGGTGGCCGTCGAGGGACGGCGCTACGGCTCCCACGCTGGGCCAAACTCCTCCGGCGGCCGCACCCGGGCGCCCCTTCACCTGCAGGGCGACCCCAGCCGAGGACGCGTGAACCACGCCCGCAGCCGCCCCGCCGGGGCCCCCAGCCGCGCGCCCCGGCACCATGCGGCCGCCCTGCGCACGGAGCCCCGAGGGACAGGGGCGCCCGCAGTCCCGGCCCCCAGCACCGCCGGCCGGCCCCGAGGTCCGGGACGCCAGCGCCACCGCGGAGAGGGCACCGGGTGAGCGGCGGGCGGGGACCCGGCCTCGGCGGGGGCCGTCTCCAGGGCAACGCGCGGCGCGGGACCCGGAAGTGGCTCCGGCACGGGCTCTGCAGCCAGGGGGCCCGGCGCGGCGCAGGCCTGGTGCTCACAAGGCGTTGCCGGCGCCCGTCGCGTCTCTGCAGCCCCGAGGAAACGGTCCTGGGTCCGTGGGCCGGGCCGAGCGGGCGTCTGCAGAAAGACGGGGACCCGGATGGAGCCGCGGGCCGTGAGACCCCGCGGGGACACAGCCCCGCCGAGCCACGTTTGAGGGGCACCGCCATGGCTGGGGTCCCGGCCTCGGCGATCTCCAGGCCGAGGCCGGCCTTAAATCGGGCCGCTCTGGCTCCTGCACCGCGTGGAGGAGCCGGGCGGAGGGAGAGGGCGAGGCCGGGCCCTTGCGGGCACGGGAGGGTCAGGCGGCCCGGCCCCTCCGGCTTCCGCTCCGGCCAGGTCCCCACTGCAGGGCCCAGGCTGAATCTGTCTGACGGCAGGCGAAGCTCTTGGCAACAGTCCCCTTCGTGTTACCAACTTTCCTACTTCGATTTTATTTCCTGACCTTTGAGTTCATTCCGTCTACAGATTATTTAGGCAAGCTATAAACGGCATTTACTAGGTGAAGCTAGAGAGCCAAATGCCGCGTCTGCTCTTTGCAGCCCAGTCTGTAGGGCCGCTGCCAGACCCCGGGCCGACCCCACACAGGGGCCTGGGCCCTGTGCCTTCACTGTGCACGCCAGGCCCAGCCCCTTACCTCCCACAGCTACTCTCAAGGGCAGTGCTATTGGCACCCCCATTGGACAGAGCAGGAGCCGTCTTGGGGTCAGGTGACCTGCCCAAGGTCACTGCTAGGGAAGGACAGTGCCAGGGTTCAGGCCCAACAAGGTGACCCCAGGGCCCCCGAGCCGTCCATCTGGCCCCCAGCACTTGTCAGGTTGCTAGAGTCACCTGCCCCCGCCGGGCTCGTTCTCGGTTCACCTGCCAGTCCCTTTTCCCGGCCCTGTGGTGGTTTCTTGCAGGCGCCGTTTAAGGGCTTGTGTCACCCCTGGGTCAGGCAGCCACGGAAGACCAGGGCAGTAACAGGCAAACTGCCTAAGAGCAGAGGGTGGTCCAGCTAGTGGGGGGCTGCGGGGATCCTGCGGGAAAGAGCTACTCTTGCCCCTTCCCATCCGTTTTGGCATTGACCACCTCCGGGGGCCTCCCCTGGCCACTGCCCCGAAGGCCCCCCTTCCCCAGTGCTGCCCTAGAACAAGCACTTTGGCTTCCCCAGGTGGTGGACCCCCTGGAAGTATCCTTGGGAGGGTTTGTGAAAAGAGCAAGCCTGGGAGTGCCCGCAGATCCCGTCCTGGACTCCCTTTTCCCGTAGTCCGGGCGCTGGAGTTTGTGTCCGCCTTTGCCGGCTGATTGCCTGGGGAAGGATCTGCATAGTGTCCTCACACTGACATGGGTTTTGCGGCTCTCCCCGCAGGCCGACGCCTCCCCCGAGGCTCAGCGGCGGGCTCCCAGGCCTAGGCGCCCATGACCCCTACGCTGACCGCTGCCTGGACGCCGCCGCCACCACCGCGAGTTAGCGCCGCCGCCACCAGGGCCCAATGCCGGTCATGCCCATCCCGCGGCGGGTGCGCTCCTTCCACGGCCCGCACACCACCTGCCTGCATGCAGCCTGCGGGCCCGTGCGCGCCTCCCACCTGGCCCGTACCAAGTACAACAACTTCGACGTGTACATCAAGACGCGCTGGCTGTACGGCTTCATCCGCTTCCTGCTCTACTTCAGCTGCAGCCTGTTCACCGCGGCGCTCTGGGGTGCTCTGGCCGCCCTCTTCTGCCTACAGTACCTGGGCGTTCGCGTCCTGCTGCGCTTCCAGCGCAAGCTGTCGGTGCTGCTGCTGTTGCTGGGCCGCCGGCGCGTGGACTTCCGCCTGGTGAACGAGCTGCTCATCTACGGCATCCATGTCACCATGCTCCTAGTCGGGGGCCTGGGCTGGTGCTTCATGGTCTTCGTGGACATGTGAGGGCCGTGGACACGAGCTTGATGTATCGTCCCGGCCTGTGGCTGTGTTCTTTCCATGGGTGGGGTCGGCCAGGGCCTTCCCTTCCGCCCATCCCGCAGGCAGTGGCTGCTGCTCAGCGCCCACGGAGAGAAAAGAAAGGGCTGAGACTTCCGCGATGGGGGTGCGGACGCCGCCCCTAGGCTGGCTTCCTGCGTCCACCCTCCCCATGTGCACTCTCAGGGGCGGCGCCCACCAGCTGGTGGCTCCTGCTCACACATCTTCAGGTCCTACTGCGGAGTGGGCCCTCTGTTCTGCCTCTCTGTGGGCTTCTCTCCAGGACCACTGCCAGGGACTTTAGACGTCACCGTGGAAGGCCTGTGGACACAGAGGGCTGTGTGCCCAGGAACAAATCCGGAGGGGGGGTTCCCTCCTGGCTGCACAGTCCCTTCCTGCGTTCCCTGGTCTCAGCCCCAGCCAACGGGACACGGAAGGCTCCTTGCGCTGACACACCACACTGCCACAAAGCTGCTTACTCTGCCCTGGGCCGCCTGAGTCCTGGCACTGCCCGCGTACCACCCTCTGTCACCCTGAGGGGCTGTGTAGGTCCTGAGTCCCCAGCCAGCCTTCAGGGTCTCCTTGGATTGTGTAGATGCAGTCTAGCAGGGGGGCGGAGAGCGGCTCAGGTGGGAGGGGCCTCAGCAGGCTCTCAGCTCAGGGGCTGGCCTGGGGGAAGCCTGGGAGCCAGGGGCTGACTCCAGCAACACTGGCCTGTCTGCTTGTTCCAGGAGGGCTGTGAGGATGTCCTCAGATGCTGTGGATTTCTAGGGAGGCACCTCCATTCCTTTCTGGCTTTTTTTTTGCGGAGGAGGGCTTTGGGCCTCTTTCTTTGAGGGAACATCCTCAAAGAAAGCCTGGGAGATCGAGGCTGCAGTGAGCTGGGATGGAGACTTGTGTGTCCCGAGTGTCCGCAGCAGGCGGCAGAGGCCTCAGTGTGCCAACCACAGCCCGGGAGCCTGTGTGGTACCAGCGGCATCTTACAGCCCTGGGTGTATGCTGAGATCCTATCCCACGCTGCCCTCCAGTGACAGGGGGCCCAAACGATGGCACGGGGACAGGTGGGCTGGAGGGGCGCAGATGCCTGTGTTCAGGGAGGGCGGCCACCATGGGCAGGGTTCTCACCCAGCACCCCTTGCTCTGCTCCTCAGCCTTGCAGTCACAGTAGCACTACGGTGGACTGCCCATGGCCGTGTGGCGTTAGGGCAAGTGGGAGGGCGCCCTGAATAATGATTACAGGACAAGGGACAACAGGCAGAGCTGCTCTAGAGCAGGACCCAGGGTGCAGTACTGACAACCCTAGCGTCACCCCAAATCCACGTCCCCACACTCAGGGCATGGGTGGGACTTGTGACCCTGCCCTGTCAGGTGGACCAGTGGCTCAGGAGCCAGGAGGACAGTTGTGTGCCACTGGAAGAGAAACCTTTTGAAAAACCCTAAATCAGGTAGAGAAAGCAAAAAAATCTTTGGCCGTAAACCGTGCTAATTTGTTGGCAGCTTCTGTGGATGACCTCCGTTGAGCCCGGGCTGTGTCCAGGCCCTGGGCAGGCGGGTGGGAGTTTTCCTGCGTGGGCCTCATTTCTTGCTGCAGAGAATCTTTTGCACTAAGTCACGCCGTTTCCTCAAAGAAGCTTTGTTTTTTGTTAACGTGTTACTCAGAGTCACCCAGGCCTCTCGGCTGAGGGTGAAGGTGGGGCGGGGGACGGGAGGGGGCTGGCGATGCCGCTTGTGTGGTATCAACGCTGCAGGGAGTTGCGGCACCTTGGTGCCCTCTGAGCACCTGGCCGCCTGCTGTCCCCAGTGCCTGTGAAATTCGTCATGAGATGACCCACCTGCATTAAACCTATTTTTTTAATGTGTTGATGGAGTGATTGCTTCAAGCTCAATTGTTTTATTCCTTTTTGAAGGACGTAATAATCACCCAGAGCACCATAGAAACCATCTTCTCCTGTAAGATGGGAAAGTTTCCACATGGTGATGCGGAGGAAGTAGCCTCTGAAGCCAGGGTTCCCCTTGTGGGAAGCTGCCGTGGGGAGGTGGCCTCGCTGACAAGCAAGGATTTGTCAGCAGGGCAGTCACCGGGACACTGCTATGCAGGCCGGTGGAGGTTGCATTCAGCTGACTGGCCCATTCAGAGTTTTTTATTTATTTTTTATTTTTTTATTTTTTGAGACGGAGTCTCGCTCTGTCGTCCAGGCTGGAGTACAGTGGCCAGATCTCAGCTCACTGCAGACTCCGCCTCCCAGGTTCATGCCATTCTCCTGCCTCAGCCTCCCGAGTAGCTGGGACTACAGGCGCCCGCCACCTCGCCGGGCTAGTTTTTTTGTATTTTTTAGTAGAGACGGGGTTTCACCGTGTTAGCCAGGATGGTCTCGATCTCCTGACCTCGTGATCCGACCATCTCGGCCTCCCAAAGTGCTGGGATTACAGGCTTGAGCCACCACACCCGGCCGTTTTTTTATTTTTTTTTTAGACGGAGTTGTGCTCTTCTAGCCTGGGCTGGAGTGCGTTGATGTGATCTTGACTCACTGCAACCGCCACCTCCCGGGTTCAGGTGATTCTCATGCCTCAGCCTCCCAAGTAGCTGGCACCTGCAACCTTGCCCAGCTAATTTTTGTGTTTTTAGTAGAGATGGAGTTTCACCATGTTGAACAGGCTGGTCTCAAACTTCTGACTTCAGGTGATTCACCTGCCTCGGCCTCCCAAAGTGCCGGGATTCCAGGCGTGAGCCCCTCCACCTGGCCTAGTTCAGAGTCTTAGAATAAAGCTGGGGTAGTGTTTCCGACGCTGCTGAAAGGAGAGAGGCCTCAGGGCTGTGAGCAAGCACAGCGCCATCCACCGCAGGGGGAGATGCACACACATTAAAGAAAAGGTTGGAAGAAAAGTAAAACCAAAGTTCTTATTTATTCAGAAAAAACGTGTGAGGCCAGGTGCAGTGGCTCACGCCGGTAATCCCAGCACTTTGGGAAGCTAAGGCAGGAGGATCACTTGAGCCCAGGAGTTCAAGACCAGCCTGGGCAACAGAATGAGACCCCATCTCTACAGAAAATTTAAAAATGAGCTGGCCGTGGTGGTGTGCGCCTAGGAGATCGAGGCTGCAGTAGCTGTGATTGCACCACTGCACTCCAGCCTGGGTGACAGAGTGAGACTCTGTCTCTAAAACACAAACCAGTTTGAAGATTGAGAGACAAGCTATTCATATTATTCTAGAATCTTTGCTTTGTAAAGGCTTCCTTAGCTTGTGTGAAGGGAGGAAGTTCACGTTTCTCATTTTTTCACTTGCAAAGGCTTCTAACAACATGAAGATGACAACGATTTCCTCCCAGGCAGTTATTATGGCCAGAAAGTATCACTTAAAGGGAAACCAGCTGGGGGCAGTGGCTCACGCTTGTAATTCCAACACTTTGGGAGGCCCAGGTGGGAACATCGTTTGAGCCCAGGAGTTCCACATCAGCCTGGGCAACAGGGAGACCCTATCTCTACAAAAAAGATTTTTAAATGAGTCAGGTATGGTGGTGTTCACCTCTAGTTCCAGCTACTCCGGAGGCGTAACGAGGAGGATTGTTTGAGCCCAGGCCGGGGAGGGGTTGAGGCTACAGTGAACCATGATTCTGTCACTGCTCTCCAGCCTGGGTAACAGAGCAAGACCCCGTCTCAAGAAGATAAAGGAAAACTCCGGATTCCATTAGGTAACAAGCTATCCATTGTAGAGTTTTGTGGAACTGTTTCACCAGACTTTTGGGGTTTTGTTTTTGACGGCAGAGTTCGTGAAATCATTACTAAAATGTGTGCCCCTGAAAAGCTTAGGAAGGTGACACTTGTTTTACCAAACCCAGGGCTGGGGCTTGGTGTGGAGCACTGCTTCCCAGACCAGGCTTCTGGTCCGAAGGTCTGGGGGCTCTGTGTGTCCCACAGGAGATACCAGGCCGCAGCCGAGTCCTGAGGTGGGCGCAGGGCCTGGATACACAGCCTTACCTGTGCACACAAAGCTGGGGCAGTTAGCCAACGGGCGCTGTGAGGCTTGGCCTGGGAGAGTGGCCTGGTCTTTTTGCTTTGCCAGGTGTGGGTGAAGGTGACTATGCCCTTGACTGGTCACACCCGGCCACGCCCCACACCAGAGAGGCTGCAGGAGGGCCCCTGCCTTCCCTGGGGGCTTCCCTGGCCCTCCCTGCCTGGCTTCACTCTGGTTTTCAGTGCATTTGGCATGTTTTCCGTTGCTCCCTGCCTGGGCCATCTCCATCTGATAGAACTCCCCGCGGCAGTGGGAACGCCTCATCCCCACTGCCGTGTACAGGAGCCACCAGCCCACAGGACCACTGAGTACAGGGACAGGCGCCACCGTGACCACTGAATGTCTCATCAGACCCAAGGAAGGAAGCAGTTCCCACAGAAGGAGCCACTCATGGCTGGATTATAACAAGGGCATTTTTTAAAGTTTTCCTTTTTTTTTTTTTAAGAGATGGGGTCTTGCTCTGCTGCCAAGGCTGCAGTGGCCACAATCACAGCTCACTGTAGCCTCAACCTCCTAGGCTCAGGTCATTCCCTGGGCAGGGGCATGTCACAGGCTTCAAGAGCCAAGGAGCTTCCCCATGGCCACGGTGTGTGCCTTGTGGGAGCCCCTCTAACCCGGCTCCTCTGGGTGGCTGAAGAGCCCTGCGGGGGATCTGAGGGGTGGTGGAGCTGCTTGCGACCGCTCCCCAGCAGACCTGCCAAACTTGGGCTGTGTTAACCAGGCGTTTCCCCTGTTTGACAGATTCTGTTTTCTTTTTTTTTTTTTTTGAGACGGAGTCTCGCTCTGTCGCCCAGGCTGGAGTGCAGTGGCCGGATCTCAGCTCACTACAAGCTCTGCCTCCGGGGTTCACGCCATTCTCCTGCCTCAGCCTCCCGAGTAGCTGGGACTACAGGCGCCAGCCACCTCGACCTGCTAGTTTTTTGTATTTTTAGTAGAGACGGGGTTTCACCGTATTAGCCAGGATGGTCTCGATCTCCTGACCTTGTGATCCGCCCGTCTCGGCCTCCCAAAGTGCTGGGATTACAGGCTTGAGCCACCGCGCCCGGCCAGATTCTGTTTTCAAAGTCGTTCTCCCCTTGAGGTCCCAGATGACCAGCTGAGCTGTGCAGGGGCCACGGCTCCAAGGAAGGCCGGAGCTACCTGGAGGTTGTCCCCAGGTCCTTTGTCCACAGTGACAGACACCCAGACCAGACCGTGCTGCAGTGACTGGTAAGGGTGCCACCCAGAGAGGGATCTCCAGGGACCGCCCATGGTGCTGTATGTCCGGGGCTGTCCGTCCTGGGCAGCCTGAGCCCTCCCAGCAGCAGCTGTGTTTCTGCTAGGTGGGGAGACATGCCAGGATCTCTGCCGGGGTATCAGGGCATTCCACGGAAACATCACATTTAGAGCAGCCTGATTTGCTGGTGGTGGGCTCCACCTGTCTGAAAACATAGGAGTGACCTACATGCCTGAAGGCTTCTAGGGGCTTCCAGCAGTGGTGAGGAGTCGAGGACTGGGAAGGTATTGAGACAGAACCTAAGCACATGGCCGCTGTGGCCTCCTGCAGAGGTCTCAGGCAGTGTGCAGCTGCTTTGGAGGGAGCTGGGAGCTGGTTAGGAAACAGGATCCATCCTTTCAAGGCGGCTGGTCCATACAGTGGCTCCCCGCCCGCTGCCAGTGGCCCGGGTTGCCTGTGAGGGAGGCAAGTGGCCCCAGGGACTCAGGCAGTGGCCGGACCTGGGTGAGCTGGGAAGGACAGGTGTGGGCAGGGAGGGCCACTGGCTGCTCCTGGGGACGAGGGGAAGTGGAGGTAGCTGCAGACTGGCCTGGAGGTCAGGAATGTACTGGGAAGGTTCTGGAATCAGAGCTGCCCAGCACTGGCTGGATGAGAGGCCCCAGTGACAGCAGTGGGTTTGAGAGTCATGGGTTTGGGAGTGAGGAGCCTGGCACCAGAGCTCAGTGTTCAGCCTGGAGGATGGGGGAGGGCGGGCAGCCCTGGACCAATCCCTGAGCCTGGACCACAGAGAAGGTCTCCAGCCCAAGGCAGGGGCGAAACTGAGGGGGAGCTGGGTGGGCCAGGGAGGGAGGAGTCAGAGGGGCCCTGGGGAGGGCGGCCCCTGGGTGGAGACAGGTGGGAGGGAGATCTGGAGGTGGGGAGTGGCTCAATCTCAGGCTGAACAGAGCGCTGAGTCAGGAAGTCACAGCTGGGCACGGAGTGTGGAGAAAGTCACCGAAGCCAGCCAGGGCTATTGACTTAGTGGGGTCTGATTTTCAGTCTGTGCCTGGCCCGGGGGATTGTGCCGAGTGGCTCTCAGAGCCCCCCTTTCCCTGCCGTCCACCACATGGGGATACCAGCTTGGGCACCAGCCCGGGGGTCGCTGTTGCTAAAAAGTGGAATCCCAGCCGAGGAGCCAGCAGAGGGCAGGCAATGGCTGGAAGGGGGTGGTGCTGGGGATTTGAAGGTCTAAGATGCTCGGTCAAGATGGGCCACGTGCTGTCCCGTCCCCAGCGCAGGGTGGACCAGGTGGCCTCGGAAGGCTGCCCTGGCAGAGCCCCCGTGTGCAACCTCCACGGGCAAAACCACCCCAAACGCACAAACACAGGAATGTCCTCCACCTCCCACCCCTCCCCCGGGGCAGGACAGGACAGCAGGGGCTGAGGGGGAAGGTGCTGGGCTCCAGACACAGCCCCCAGTGGGAAGGATGGCAGGGCCAGGTGCAGCCCCCACTCTGGACCAGAGCACGACCCCCGTGCCGCTGCGTCGATGGTGATATTGATGCTCTGTGACCTTGGAAGGGCCTGTCCCCTCCAGCGTGCGATCGGAGGAGGGTGCGGGCCCTGGCAGTGCTGTGAGTGCTGATTCAGCGTTTTCTGGGGGAGACAAACGTGCTTCGATCTGCAGAGGCCAGTGCGTTTCTCTTCTTCCTTATGGGTCTCCTTAGGAAAGGGTCCCTCTCTGCCCAAGCCCTCCCGGAGGCAGGGGCTGCCCTGCACCCAGCTCCAGTGAGCAGCACTTCCCATGCAGCAGGCTGCAGCGGCCGCAGTCCAGAAACCCCCCCTCCCCATCGCCTGGCGCGCCTCCTGACAGTTCCCAAAAGAGAGAGCGCCCCGCCGCACCAGCATCCTTGTCCAGGCAGGGCTGTCCGGGTGCAGCTGATTCAGCGGCTCCTGGCCCGGCGCCCCTCCCCCAGCCCAGCTGGGCAGCATGCCCGGGCATGCCGGCAGCTGTGTCACACGGGCTCTGGCAGGGCTGCTGTGGCGCGAGGTGTGTGGCCCGCACTGCGCCTGGGGGCGGGGTGGCAGGCTGCTGCGGCGGGCGGGCTGCCAGGCGCCCCCTCCCTGCGGGGCCGCTTCCCCTCCCCGTGTAGTCCGTGTACGGCCTCCTGCAGCGGAGAGGCCCCGTGGGAGGCGGAAGGCAGAGCTGGGTCTTGGTGCTCTCAGGCTACCATCAGCCCCGAGGACATAATCACATCCGAAGCCCCGTCAGCGCATCCACCGCCACATCCAGAGTCTCCCCATAGCCCAGGTCCGGGCTGCGTTCCTCCATCTCAGGCCAGCCCTGCTGGGCCCACCTGCCATCCTGACCTGGGCGAAGACTGGAAGGGGCAGGTGGGGCGGGGCCCCACAGAGCCCCACCCGACCAATGGGGACAGCCGGGGCCAAGGGGTTCTCAGGGCAGCAGGAGGGCCGTGCAGGAGTGAGCTGCAGCCCCCAGGGCCCCTCCTGCCGGCTTTGCTGCGCCCATGAGCTTGGGTTTGCCTCTAGCTGAGGGCATGGGGCAGGCGTGGGGAGCCGGTAGGCGCTGACCCAGCCCCAGGGCCCAGGGGAGGAGGGTGCCAGCTCTGTTTGGGAAGTGGGCTCTGTAAAGGGGCTTGGTTGGTTTATGCGAGGACCTTGGTGTCCCCATCCTGTGAGGGCTGTAGGTGTGGGGTAAATGCAGGGTGGGGAGGGGAGAGGGGCCAGGGCTGAGCAGGAGAAGCAGGCAGGATAGGTGAGGAAGAGGGGGGTGAGGAGGGTGCGGTTGGTCGAGGTTGCGTCAGGTAAGGAGACGGTGGTAGGCGAAGGCCAGGGGCAGGTGGGGTGGCTGGGAGGTCTGTGGTCAGAGGACAGGTGCTGGTGGGGCCTGGAGATGGCGGTGCTGCCCCCACCCTCCCAAGCCTGGAGGCCTGACAATTGCATCCAAAACATCCACAGCCACCATCGTATCAGCAGCACGGTGACCATGGCTCACAATGTAGGGACGAGCATTCGTGCTGCTTTCTCAGAATATTAACGACGGTCCCGGCAGAACGCTGTATGAATATTCATACGGAGATCAGTCAAGCCTGGGCTGGTGGATGGCACAGGGAGAGGGGCTGTGACGGGCTGGGTCCAGGTCCCAGCGGGCACACCTTGGCAGGGTGTGCCCATAAGTCTCCGCCAGCTCCAGTCAGGATCTGCCTCCCACGGGATGGAACAGGCCTGGGCCTATTGTATGGCCACAGGCAGAAGAGGCCGATGGGCGACATGACATCACCACTCAGTGATGGTCATCGTCCTGGGGGCCCAGAGGCTGGGGCGGGGCTCCTTCCCGAGAGACCCACAGAAGTTCATCTCAGGTTTTTTGGGTTTTTTTTTGAGACAGAGTCTTGCTCCGTTGTCCAGGCTGGAGTGCAGTGGCGCGATCTCGGCTCACTGCAAGCTCCACCTCCCGGGTTCACGCCATTCTCCTGCCTCAGCCTCCCGGGTAGCTGGGACTACAGGCACCCGCCACCACGCCCGGCTAATTTTTTTGTATTTTTAGTAGAGACGAGGTTTCACCGTGTTAGGCAGGATGGTCGCGATCTCCTGACCTCGTGATCCGCCCACCTCGGCCTCCCAAAGTGCTGGGATTGCAGGCGTGAGCCACCACGCCCGGCCATCTCAGGTTTAACAGGGGCACTGCTGCCTCAGATGCTGGGCAGTGGGTGGTGAGGTCCCTGTCCTCACTGGGGTCTGCAGCCAAGGACTGGCCACCAAGGCCCGGGACTGCCATCCTGACCTGGGTGGCCACGGCCAGTCCTCCTGGGAGCCTATAGCACCTTGGGCCTGTCCCCAGCTCTCACGGCAGGAGAGGTTTTTTCCCCACTCTGGTGGCCGACACCCTGGTGAAGGGATTTGCAGAACAGGAGCACGTGGATTTCCAGTTCTTCCCAGCAGGCACACGCAGGCCGGTACCCTCTCCCTCCCCTTTGGGCAATACTCAGGTGCTGCTAGACCCTTGGCCCTGCTCACTGCGTGGGCTGTGCTCCACCCATTCCCTCCCAGCAAAGGTGGTCCCTGGGCTCCCCTGACCTGAACTCTTCTGAGTTTGCTTCTCAGAACCAAGAGGGGCTGGCTCTGCGCCCTGCCTACCTGTCCAGGGGTGGGAGCTGCCCTTTGAAGCTATCAATCTGGGTTTTAAGTGTGGATTCATTATTTACAACACCCTGACATCATGCTGACATGAATTATTTGTATGTTTTTCAAATTGTGCTGTGATAACCCTGGCTGTCTTCCTGCTCCCATAGTGGATAAAAGCGTCCTAGAGAATGCCACCATCTCCCTTCTCCTCACAGCCTGGAGCTGGGCCAACCAGAGCTGAGCCACCATGGGTGCTCAGTGCAGCCTGGTTTGACCTCCACCCTCCTTCACCTGGCTGGGGTGCGTGCCTGGTACATGTATGTGTGCATGTACGTGCATGTGGGTGTGTTGCATCTGTGTGCCCGAGTGTTTTCTACTGTCGTGTCTTACGTCCTGGCCCTGCCGCCCTCCACATCCACGGCTCCTTCCCGTGTTCCCTCAGATGTTCCCCCAAAGAACGGAGGGACTCTGGCCCCTTGAGGAACAGGGAAGCCTCTGCCTGGGTAGCCATTGGCAGGTGAGTCCCGTGTTCCTGCAGGGAAAAAGTCTGCTTTCATTTTTTTTTTTTTTTTTTGAGACGGAGTCTCACTCTGTCACCCAGGCTGGAGTACAGTGGCCAGATCTCAGCTCACTGCAGACTCCGCCTCCTGGGTTCATGCCATTCTCCTGCCTCAGCCTCCCGAGTAGCTGGGACTACAGGCACCCGCCACCTTGCCTGGCTATTTTTTTTTTTTTTTTTTTTTGTATTTTTTAGTAGAGACGGGGTTTCACAGTGTTAGCCAGGATGGTCTCGATCTCCTGACCTCATGATCCACCCGTCTCGGCCTCCCAAAGTGCTGGGATTACAGGCTTGAGCCACCGCGCCCGGCCAAAGTCTGCTTTCAAATGCGGACGGGCAAGCACTCCCTTTGCGGTCCCCACACTTGGGGTCACCGGTCGCTGGGCTGATTGGCAGGAAGAGGTACAGCTCTGCGGCCCCTCGTGGGGCTGTGTGACCATCTGCCCCTCTCTGGGCCCAGCTCTTCTGTGAGATAAGGGGGCAGGAACCCAGGGAGGCTGGGCCTACAGCCTGCAGCGGAGTGAGGCGCTGGACTGGCTCTTCCCAAAGGAAGCCCTAGGCCGCTATTCTGTCCCCAGGTGGGAAGTTCCGGGAGGAGGAACCAGGGCTGGGGCTGGACTCGGGGGAGGGCTCCCGACGTCACCTGTGGCGTGGCTGCCACAGTGGGCCAGGGAGCTCCAGATTCCTGGGTCACTGTCTTCCCAGGGACTGGGTCAGGGCCTGGGTCGGGGCCATGGGATCACAGGAGCAGCACTGGAGGCTGGTGCCCCGTTCCTGCCGCCAAGACTGGGCAGACCCTCTCCTCAAGGGAAGGTGCCAGGGGCTGGCTGCAGGCCTCGCCCGAGGCAGATCTGATGACCTTGGGCCAGGGCACCAAGGCCATCTGTGGCCCAAACCCTTTCCCGGGGCTTGTTCTCAGGGATGTATCCTGGGTAGGGGGTGTCTCCAGGGGTTGGTCTGTAGGAGGATGCTAGATGCTCTCTGGGAGTTCTGAGCCTAACATGAACAAAGGAACAGGCTGCTGTCCCACGGGTCCCCGGGGCTTCGTGCATAGCAGGCCTTCAGCACCCACTTTCTGAATGACTGTGCCAAGGGCCAGCCGAGGCCTCCACGACTGCGTCTTCTGGGCAGGATGTCCCACGGGAGCTGTGCTTGCCTCTCGCTGACTTACAACTAACCCCACCCCCAGCCCGGGCACGGTGGCTCACACCTGTAATCCCAGCACTTTGGGAGGCCAAGGTGGGTGGGTCACAAGGTCAGGAGTTTGAGACCAGTCTGGCCAACATGGTGAAACGCTGTTTCTACTAAAAATACAAAAATTAGCCGGGCGTGGTGGCGGGCTCCTATAATCCCAGCTACTTGGGAGGCTGAGGCAGGAGAATCGCTTGAATCTGGGAGTTGGAGGTTGCAGTGAGCCAAGATCATGCCACTACATTCTAGCCTGGGCGACAGAGCTAGACTCCATCTCAAAAACAAACAAAAAACAACTACCCCCCTCCACACACACACACACACACACACACACACAGCACAGAAAGGCAGCCCTGCTGTTTGGGACCTGACCCCTTGAAGTCCTTCTGTCTGTCCTACCTGGGAACCTCTAGCTGCTGCTGAAGGCTTTCCCAAGCCTAGCTCTCACATGTGTCCTGCAAAGGGCACTGGCTGTCCCCTGAGCCTGACTTGGCCAAGGGGCTCTGCAGTGTCTCCCAGGAGGAGGTGAATCACTGCAGCCACCCGACCCTCAGCCTTCTCTAGAGCAGGAGGCAGCAGCTGCTTTACAGCTGCATAAAACATTAGAGGGAAATTTAGGACGAAAGAGGAAGACGATTAGAGCATCCAGTTTAAACCGAGGGAGGGCATACGGAACCCAAAACGGCACTGCCCTAATTCAGGAGCAGAGGGAGGCACGGGCTGTGCAACCGCTGACAAGAACCAAAATACTCACCCAGTTTTCTTCTGCGAAAGAGACCCAAACTCGCCTGACAAGGCACCCACAGATGTCCCAGGCCCTGTGGGAGCCGACCTCCTCCTCAGAGGGTGATGCAGCCCGCTCCATGCCCATGCCAGCTGGCCCAGGGCACAGCAGATGCTCCAGGTCACCATCCTTCCAGGGACCTGGCTTAGGGCCGTGGGATGTTCTGTTCTTTCCGCCAGGACTCTGTGGGCACCACCGTGGCAGGCCAGAGCAAGGCTGAGAAGTGGCAGGGAAGGAGCCACATCCAACTGTGCAGGCAGCTCCCCCGAGCTCCATCCCTGCTCTCTGTTCTCCCTGGACGAACTGCCCCAAGCCTGAGGCCGTGCAGGGCCTGGACAGCAGGGTCTCACCCCAGCCTTCCTGGGCCTGGGTCACAACACTCTTGCTTTCGGGTCAGCATCTGCAATGGTGCTTCCTCCTGGGGACAGGAATACAGACCCCTGGCTGGTCAGCTCTGCTGTGCCCCTCAGCTCTTGCTGTCCACCGGAGAAGATGGTCCCGGGGAAGCAGAGGCTCCCAGAGAGAGGGGCTTTCCGGGAGCAGTGTGGGGCCAGACGAGCAGGTCTCTATCTCCAGACCAGCCTTCAGCGACTTCCAGCTGCGAGATGAGGACACCCGGTCCTCACTTTAACCACAGGACCACAGAGACGAGGGGAAAAGCAAAACAAGGGAGGCCGGTGGTTTGGAGACCCTGGCTCTGCCCTCAGGAGCACACTGGGCCTGCCTGCTGGGTTGGTCTGTAAGCCAGTGAGCGCTCCCCACCCACCCCACCATGCACCCCGCATCTGAGCTGCCGGGGTCCCCGTTGACCCCCACGGTGCAGGTGTGCTGGTGCCATCGGCCAGATCCACCACACTGGGTCCTGGTTCAGCCTCCAGTGGAGCGGGGTCTACCAGATGACAGCAGGCCCAGGCCAGAGAAACTGAGGAAAGTGAGACCCTCTCAGTGGGGCAGAGCTGCAGGCTCACCCATATGCTGCTTTCCTAGGGGAATTTAGGAATCTCTGAAGCAAATGCATGCTTCAGTTACAGAGTAGTGCTTGAGCAGATTAGCAGGACTTGAAACTGACGGACATTCCTGTCCTGGTCCTGGTAAGGTGAATTAGAATAAAAGCAAACGTGCCCTGCCCAGGGTTTTTGGAAGTGAGGGGGTTTATGTGGGATCATCAGCTGCCTGTTCTGTCCTTCAGCTTATAGGTAAGAAGCACCAGGAAACACCCTCCCCCATGGACACTAAAGCAGGGGCCGTTCTGTCACAGAGCAGCCACTTCCAGATGGCTGTGCACCTGCACACCTGCTGGCACACCCTGCCCTGAGCCAGGTGAGCTCCCTGTACCTGGAGAAGCCCTGGGCTTGCATGGGTAGGCTGCAGGGGTGGAGGGGAGTGAGCTGCAGGGTGGGGTGGGACACCAGTGCTCACTCTCTCCTGAGACCGCATTCCTGGGCATCTGGCACGAAGGTCACAGAAATGGGCAGTGTTTGGCTGCACTTGCTGGGGGCTCGGGGCACTGCTCCAGCAGCAGCAGGGCAGTGCCCTGAGCCTAGCATCTGGGCAGGCGCTCCGCAGGGTGGCCTCCCGGCCCTTCACTGTTACTCGGGAATTGAAGCCCGAGTCCCTGGCGATGCCCCACTTCCCCATCTCTCCACTGCACAGAGGCACTGGGTCCTTTGCAAGATGCTCTGGGATGCATTCCTGGGACCCGGCCTCCCCTCTAGCCCTTCCGAGTTCCCTGAACCCTGGCAGACACACGGCCATGAAACTGGCTGGCAGGAGGCCAGAGGTGCAGCATGGACACCTCAGGGCCTCCTCCCCGCCCCAGAGGTCCCTATGCACAGGGCGTGGGGGCGGCATTCATCCCACTGGGGTGCGCCAGGGTGGACAGGCGGAGTGTGGCCTGTGGGCACCCGGAGGAAAGGGCTCTACTGGCACCTGTGCTGCGCTGTCTGCACCCCCGGCCCAGAGGAGCCCCACATGTCACGTCCCTCTTCTCATGGTGAGGATCTTCCCACCACCTCTGCCACCCTGGGATGCTCTTCTCCCTCTGTCACCCTTGCTCCACAGCACCTTTGGATGACCAAGAGCCTCCCTTTCCTCCCAGGGCCAGATCCTGAGCCGGCTCCACAGGCACCAGCAGGTCCCAGCACCTGTAGTTTAGAGCAGAGGATGGGCTGGGCTCAGGGGCTGCCCCCCAGACTCCGTCGTGGACTCCAGCGTGCACACTGGTCGCCTGAGATTTGCATTCAGCAGGTCTGGCCTCGGGACCCTGTGATTCCAACGGTTCCACCTTTCCCAGAGGCAGCTGCTCTGCCCTGGGGATCTCGAGGGATGGAGGGTGGGCAGAGAGCATCCAGGAGGTACGAAAGCCCAGGAGAGCAGCGAGGCTCCAGAGCCACTGGAAGAAGGTGGAGGAGGGCAAGGCAGCTGTGGCCAGATGCAAGATGTTAAGACAGGACCAGGAACCGGGGGCAGATTTGGAGCAATGGTTACCCCAAGTGACCTCCAGCCCCCAGCGACCTTGTCCAGCCATAGAGACCATCCCTGCATCATTGACCCAAGTCCAGTCTGGCCCTGATTCCCTGGACACTTGAGAACCCAGCAGCAACTGCCTGTCCCTACCTGGATGGCCACAGCAGCCCATTCGTCCTCATCTTCCCCATCCCAGGACATAGGGTGGCCTTCACAGGCCCACCTGCCCGACCTCAGTCTGAACACACCCCTTCCCTCCCAGCCCTCCTCGTTCCTCCTGGCTCCACCTTCACAGCCCCTCCCACCCTCCCTGGACCCCAGGGAGAGAACCCAGCGGGTCTCATAGAGCCCCCACCCCTGCAGCCAGACCTCAGGAGGCTCCCCTTCAGCTGCCCGCTCCAACGAGACGCAGTCCTGGCCCAGCCTCTTCCTTCGCCACCTCCTGCCTCCTCCATGGCAGACCTGGGTCTCTTTTTTAACCAGCCTGCCACCCCTGCTACTAGAACAGGAGCCCCAGAGGAGCAGGGGCCAGTGACCTTGTTCTCAACGGGGCCAGGTGCCTTCCTGCCCCTCCTGGGAGTCGGGGGTGCCGGCCCGCCCACATACCCCAGAAAGACGGAGGGCCTCACGTGCAGCCCTGCTGGCCACTTAACCTCTGGGCCAACTGGGCCCAAAATCTGGCCCTTCAGGGAACCCGCAGAGGCCTCTGCTGTGTCCACCTGGTCCCTGGCTCCTCCAGCAAGTGCTGCCTCCTCGTCCGGGGCGCGGGGGGATGTAAGTTCAGCTGCATCAAGGGCCCTGAGGAGGGAGCCTGGTGCTGGGAGAGCCACTGGAGCTCAGAGACAGCTTCCCTGAAGTCCTGAGTTGGGCCTTGGGGACGAGCTGGAGCTCACCTGCCCCTGCAGAGAGACAGGGGTGCTGGCAGAGGAGCTATGGGTGCAAAGGCCCTATGTCAGCAGCTCAGGGAGAGCCCAGTGTGCTGCAAGGAACAGTGTGGGTGTGGGGACCACGGCTGAGGAGTGGGCGAGGTCAGCAGCTCAGGCTGGGAGGGACATCTCTGAGCACAGAGGGACAGTTTCACTGCAGGGCAAGCTGGGTCCTTCCGGCCTCCTGGAGCTAGCCCTGTCCCCTCCACGCAGCCCAGTGCCTGGTGTGGACACAGGCCTCAAAAGTCAGCCCAGCAGGCACAGGCGCGAGCTGCCGGGATCAGCACGCTGGGCTTCACGGTGGTTACAGCAGTGATGCCCAAAACAGCCACCAGGATGCCAGGTGTCGTTGGCATCTGAGGCCCACAGAAGTGCCCTGTTACCCAGCAGGATCCTAGACAGGATGGGGACCCCCCAAGGGGTGGAGGGCCCAGGCAGTCCGGCCCAGGCTTTGAACTCATTCACTAGAATAACCGCCCTAAAGAAAGAAATGGCAGTGGGGGAGTGACCAGGGGCGCGGTCCAGCTCTTTAGGAGACGCAGGGCCTTGCAGAGTCACAAACACCTGCCTGAATCTCCCATTGTCCTGCAGGTGGGTGGAACCGCACCCAGTGCAGCTGGTGGTGGGGGTGAGGTCAGCTGGGCTTGGCCTTGCAAACTGCACACCTTCTAGGAGCTGGTTCCAGAACCAAAGCGGAGGTGGCTTCCCCCGGAGCTGCCTCAGGACCCCGAGGGGTGGTGTTCAAGGTGGACTCCCCAGGGACCTGCCAAGGCCTGATGTTCCGAGTGGGGCTTTGGCTGGAATGTGGCCTCAGTCTCTGGGTGGACAGGTGGGTGAGGCCCTGTCCAGTGTTCTGGGCCATTCTGCTGTGCACAGCCCTTGTTCCCTGGGCTCTGGGGACCCTGGGCCCTCGCTCTTCACCACGACTCAGCAGGCACCACCCTGGGCTCCTGGGCTGACTTCCTACAGCAGGAGGAGGCTGCCCCCTGGAGCAGCCTGGGGGCTACAGGATCGGGACTATTTTAGTAAAAAAAAAAAAAAAAGGGGGGGGGGGCAATGGGCTCAGTTTGAACCCCAAGCTAAAGGTACCAGGCAAAAACCCCAATTGGTGAAACACTGGGCCTGGCTTCTTCTGTAAGTTTGGGGGCTGCACCCAGGGCCCAGGGTGAGGCTGGTGGGCCCAGATTAGCCCCCAATCGCAAGGGCTGGCTCAGCAGCTCCACTCTCCGCCCCCTCAAGTTGGCACAGAGCAGGGCCCTAACAAGGGGGCCGTGGGAGCAGCCGGGGCTTTCCTGGAGCCTCTCTCTAGGACGGATGGGAGCAAAACCGACACTCTGATATGCAACCACGGATTATGATGGAAGGAAGGAACCAGCACTCAGAAAACAAAGAGGGGGCCTGGCGCAGGGCATGGAGGAGGCGCTGCTGTGAGAATCCTGAGCACTGGGAAGCAGGGGAGACAGCGGGCAGGGACTAAGGCCGCTTGGGAGCTCGTCTCCGCGGACGCACAGCCCCGGAATGTGCTAAATGCCACAGAGTTGTTCACTCCACAGTGGTTGCTGTCAAGTTATGTGAATCTCACCTCGATTTAGGAAAAAAGGCAAAAAAAAAAAAAAAAAAAAGAAAGAGCCCAGCCCAAGTCAGTATCTGCCTTTCTGGTCCGGAGGCCATGGCCCTGGGCCTGCCCCCCCCCCCCCCCCCCCCCCCCCCCCCCCCCCCCCCCCCCC
>NC_045447.1:2257233-2257480 GCF_002776525.5 Piliocolobus tephrosceles
TGCCCCCTAGGGTGGCGGGTAGAGTGGGGCTCGGTTTCAAAAAAAAAAAAAAAAAAAAAAAAAAGGGCCGGGCGCTGATGGCTTACGCCTGTAGACCAAGGTGGGTGGATCACAAGGTCAAGAGATTGAGACCATCCTGGCCAACGTTGTGAAACCCTGTCTCTACTAAAAACACAAAAATTAGCTGGGCGTGGTGGCACACACCTGTAGTCCCAGCTACTCAGGAGGCTGAGGCAGGAGAATCGCT
>NC_045447.1:2257580-2274776 GCF_002776525.5 Piliocolobus tephrosceles
TGTGGTAAGGCGTACATACTCAGTAGCACAGGCCTAGAATTCGGTACGGATGCAGGGTTTGCTTTAAAAGGTGCAAGTATATGTTGGTGTATGTACATATAGACATACAGAAATTGGGGAATTGATTTCTGGGTATCTGCTATCTTCTAAACACTTTTCAATGCTTTCCAAATATCCTTCACTAAAGAAGAATGTCTTTAATATTTAGAAAATAAAAGTGATTAAAACAATCGGTTCCACCCCTAGAGGGCCAGGGGGCCTAGTGGGTAGCCCCTTGGGGCCTGCCCCAGGGCTGGAAGCAGCTCCAAGCATCTGTCTCAGATTCACGATTCTCAGAGGCTTGGAGGAGCTGTGCTCAGAGAGATCCTGCAGAGATTGTAAAGTCAGGCTTAGGAACTACTGGAACCCTGAGGCTGCTGAGCTCATGCCCTGGGCGTGGGAAACACTCAGAACCCTCCTCCCCCACCTGGCACCCTAGGGCCTTCTGACTCCATCTGTGCCGACCAGGTGACACCACTGCACAGCTGCTGTCTGTTCACCTGTCCCTCTCACCCTGCCCCTCATGGGCCAGGACCACAAGCCCACACACCAAGCCACGTGTGGCCGAGTGTCTCCAGCCTGTAGAGTCCTGCCTCCTTCCCGGTAGACTGTGGGGCTGGTTTGGAAGTGGCAGTGGTGGAGGGGAGGGGGGTTGGGGTATGGGACCTGGGACTGCATTTAGGTCTAGGTGGGGCTCTGGGGAGAGAGCCCAGAGTCCCTGCAGGGTTCCATACTCACCCCCATAAAGGGCAAGCCAGGGAGTGAGCTGGGTGTGTGTGTGTGTGCGCTGTGGATGCAGAGCTGAGTAGAACCTAAAATTGGGGTCAAGGGCCAGTCTGTGGCCAAGATCAAGGGCCTAGCTTGAGGTTGGGGTGACAAGAACCTGGCCAAGCTTCTGATAATTTGTCCAGGGAATGACCTTGGCTGACTGTGCCAGGAGGGCTGTAGCCCCAGGTTTTGATCCCCAGAGCCCCAAAGGTGTCCTCTGGGACGCTGGTGGCCATCTCCTTCTCAACCCTTCTCTCAGCGCCCTCGCTGGGGACCACTGAGGTGGTATCACTCCATTCTCCTGCAAGGACCCTTGAACAGGCTGTGGGAGTGAGGCTGGCTCAGCCTCTCAGGACCACTGCAGCCTGTCCTGACCTCAGGCACCAGGTTGGGGGACAGCTGAGGCAGGGTCTCTGGGTCCTTTAGAGTGTGTGACCGGTTTTATTTCCGTGCCCTTGTTTTAAAACTGCACCTCTGTCCTCAGGACCGTGGCCTTGCACAGACGGAGAGCTGCGTGGCTGGTGCCAGAATGACTGTCAACACGCCAGTGCGCCCGGATCACACCAGGCCTGAAGGCAGCACCGGGCCCAGTCCAGGCAGCTTGCAGTTCCCGGGCGGCAGGGACGGGCGCCGGAGCGCCGCAGAGGTTCGCCCAAGGGCGCTCCCGCACCAGCGTCTTCCACCGCCCGCCCGAGCGTCCAGAGCGGCTGCGGATGCGCGCACCTCCCCCGCCCGGATCCCGGAGGCTGCACCGTGCAGCCGCGGCCGCCGCGGGCAGGGCGCGCGCCGGGGGCGGGGTAGGGGGGCCCGGTGGCTTTCCCGGGCTTAGCGAGTCCGGCCGAGGCCAGGGCCCGGGGAGGGCGGAGGGCGGCACTCCTGGTCCTTCCCCGGCCCGGCCGCCAAGCCCTGTCCTCTGCGCCGCGGCGTCCGGTTCCCGCCCGGTGTCCCGCGCAGGATCGGCCGCCGGCAGCTCCGGAAGGAGGACGCGCGAGGGGCGAGGAGCTGCCGCCTTCCCTCCCCCGCGCTCAGGGTTCCCCACGATCCGCCGGTCCCCACTCGGGACTCTCCCGGCCCCCGGCCCCCAGCCCCGGCCGCCCACCTGGCTGCTAGTGCGCGCGCGCGCGGCCGGCGCGCTGTCCCGTTAACGGCCCGCGGGCACCTCCCCCGCCGCCGCCCCGCCCCCGCCGCGGTGCGGCCGCCGGTGCTGGGCGAGGTCGGAGAAAGTCCATGGGAGCCGAAGCGCCGGGACGCCGAGCACTTCCTGCCGCGGGCGGCGCGCCGCAGCTGCCCAGGCCGGACCGGGCCGGGCGCCCGCAGGTACCGCCAACTTGGCGCGCGCGGCCGTCCCCGGGTTACGCCGCCGGGCGGGGTCGTCCCGCGGGCCGAGCCCGCACTTCCCGCAAACTCCGCGGCCGCCCAACTTGGCGCGGGCCCCCTGCCGCAGTGCCGGCCGCGCGGGGCGGGTGCGGCCGAGTTCCGCGCCGGCCCGGGCGTGCGCGCGGGAACCGGCCTCGGGAGCCCGCGGAGGGGGGCCGGGCGGGGTCGGGAGGTCCCGGGGGAGGCGCCCGCGACCCCGGGCCGGGACGCCGCGCCGCGCGTTCTGGGGAGACCCCGACTCCAGGCGTCCCGGGGCGCTCCCCACCGCCCGCTGGGTTTCCCTGGATTTCTGGGGACCCGCGCGGCCTCCCCCGGGACCCGACTGGCCGATTCGGCCCTCCGGGTGTGGAAGCTCGGGCAGGACTGGCCCGGGGCCAGGGCGGAGGGACCCACCCCTCCCGGCGCATATGCGCAGCAGCCTGGCCCAGCCGGGCCCGCGTCTCGCCCTCCCGGTCCAGGTGGGCCCGTTCGTGGGTCGTCACCGCCTCCCGCTCCTCCCCCACGTGGGCCCCAGCCTGGGAAGAAACTGGGGTCCGGCCGCAGGGGAAGGGGGCTTCGCCTCTCGCCAGCTTCTATGCCTCTGCGGAGCTGAGGTCGGGGGGCCCCAGCCTCTTCTCTAAGAAACTCAGCAGACCCTGGGGCTCGCCGCGAACCCCGCACTGCCAGGGCGGACCGAGGCCTTCCGACGGAGTTTCCTGCTTCTCTTGCTGGGATCGTGTGGGGTCGGAGGTCAGAGATCACCTTCCAGCCCCTGTGCCAGGCTCTGGGGGAAGTTTGGTCTTGGACTCTCGTCGTGGAACCGCTTTAAACCTGTGGGTCTGCAGGCCGCGAGGCCCGGTCCCAGGAGTTGGCCTCCCAGGCCGTTCCACACCCTCCCCCAACCCCCGCGCGGGGCCTCCGGATTGGAGGTGTTTCACCCACGTGCTGGTGGGCCCGTCTCCCTGGGCCGCTGGGTGCCCTGAGCTGTGTTCTCTGCTGCGCGTTCCTTCCTGTGTGTGGCGGGGGTGTTGACCCGTGGACACCCGAGGCAGCCTGGACTCCCATCCGGTGGAGCTGCCTTCAGGAGCGCGTGCACCTTGGTGTTCCCGCCCGCCAGCGTGGCCGCCCTCTCCTGCCTCCTGCCAGGGTCCGTGTCCCTCCAGGTCGCCCGTTCTTCCCTCCCACCCACCTCTCTTTTCCTCTGGCGGGCTCCTGACCTCCTTCCCTCTTGCTCTCCAGTGGGACACTCAGCTCAGCGTTCTGCAGGGTGTTTTAGCCTGTAGCACCCCCAGCAGGGGCTCCTAGAGTTAGGTCAGGGTTCAGGCAGCACCCCCCACCTCTCAGCCACCCACCCCTTCTTCGCCCGGCCACCGTCGGAGCACCCCTCCAGTCCTCTGTGGGGCCTTTCCCATCCCCTCCCTTCGAGAGGCCTCTTGGCATTTTCCCTTGGGGTCACCGTTGGGTGGTAGCCGGGCCAGAGTCCCAGGGGAGGAAATGGAAGGGAGCTGCCACCCAAGGTGGTGGCCCCCTGTCCTTTCGTCAAAGCCACTTGGAATGGGCACAGAAAGTGGAACAAGATATCACTTGCCACCTTTTAGTGGCCAGGGATCCTTTCGCAGTGGTCACACCCAGGGCCCGATGGCGCTGGCCCCGGCCTGGCGGGAGGGTGGCCGCTGCGGCAGAGGCACCACCGGGGAGATCTCATGCTGGGAGCAGTGGGAGCTGGGCTGCTGCAGGCT
Source organism: Piliocolobus tephrosceles (assembly GCF_002776525.5). Classification (NCBI taxonomy): domain Eukaryota; kingdom Metazoa; phylum Chordata; class Mammalia; order Primates; family Cercopithecidae; genus Piliocolobus; species Piliocolobus tephrosceles. The sequence continues at coordinate 2,261,483 of NC_045447.1, forward strand.
TGAACCGGCTCTGTTCTTTACCACCGGCTGCTGGAAGGGTGGGGAAGGCTGCTCTGCCCTGGCCGGGGGGCCAGTGGTAACTTTTTAAAAATTCTTCAATTCTTCCTGTGTTTTCCAATTAAAGCATGAGGCTGCATTATTCATGAAACAACAGTGGCGATCTTGGTGCTGAGCGGTTCTTCCAGGCCTGCGCTCCTCTTGGCCTCCGCCTCTGGAGTCCTGCTTTTCTGGTTTGTGGGCAGTGTGGTCTCCCAGGCCTGAGGGATGGAACGGGGAACGAAGGTGTCATCCTTTCCGGGATGTTGAGTTCCCAGGATTCCACCCTGTGCCTCTTCCTCTGAGGTCTGTGCCTCTGACCTGTGTCCCTGGAACACAGAGGGCACTGAGTGCCCACTGGCCCCAGCCACCATCAGTGGGGCAGAGCCCATGTTCCCTTCTCAGCCAGCTCTGTCCTAGCCAACTCCACACACTGTCCCCAGGCTGCCTCTCTGCATCTCGCAGCCCCTTGAGGTCACTCCATCCCCTTTGCAGGGTCACGTAGTGGGTTCCGAGGTCCAGTTGGACTGTGGCCGGTGGGATGAGGCTCCGAGTCCGCAGGGTGGGGGGGCAGCAGGTGGCACCCCTTACCCCAGGATACATCAGCATGTTTCTCCGGAGAATCAGGGCCTTCTGCGGACCCCAGTGTAATGAACACATTTGGGAACTTGACTCTGGGGCCTCCTGACTCTGCCGCTCCCCCAGCCCAGTCCACCTTTGCCTTGGTAGTGCATGTCCCTGCCTCAATGGCCCAGGCTGGCCAGCCTCCCATTGTGGTTCTAAGGACAAGGTAGGCTACTTTCCACTTCAGGGTGACATTTCTGGCCTGGGCTGAGGAAACCTGGGGCTGGGCTTCCAGGCCTGGCTCGAAGGGGAAGCAAAGCCCCGTGGTGTGAGGCCGTGGAGCGTCCTCCAGGACAGGGGAGAAGTAGCGCTAGCCTCTGTCTGGACGCTGGACCTGAGGCGTTGTCTGATGCGTGTGGGCAGGTGCGGGAGTTTGTGAGGTCTGATTGGGTCTGGTCTGACTGGGGGCTGATGAGGCAGCGTGGAAACCTGTGTAGAGCTGGCTCACTGGGGCCTCTCACCCCATCTCCAGTCAGGCTCCCCGGCAGTGAGTGTCTGCAGATCCAGCTCCCTGGGTCTTGGGCCTTCCCCGAGGTGCCCTCTCCCCAGCATTTCGTTCCTTTCCTGGCACCCTTTCTGGGCACGCTCTTGGTTCTCCCAGAGGTGGGCAGTCGGGCCTTGGGTGGGGGAGCTTGGCCAGCCTTTCTCTACTCTTTTTTTTTTTTTTTTTTTGAGACGGAGTCTCACTCTGTTGCCCAGGCTGGAGTGCAGTGGCCGGATCTCAGCTCACTGCAAGCTCTGCCTCCCGGGTTCACGCCATTCTCCTGCCTCAGCCTCCCCAGTAGCTGGGACTACAGGCGCCCGCCACCTCGCCCGGCTAGTTTTTGTATTTTTAGTAGAGACGGGGTTTCACCGTGTTAGCCCGGATGGTCTCGATCTCCTGACCTCGTGATCCGCCCGTCTCGGTCTCCCAAAGTGCTGGGATTACAGGCTTGAGCCACCGCGCCCGGCCGCCTTTCTCTACTCTTATCTCCCCACTGGACCCCAGTTCAGAGCTGTGTGTGGCCCCCATGCCGGCCTCCCTGAGGCGCCCCCTAATCCCCAGGTGGATCTTGTTTCCCTTTCAGCCTGTCCAGAGTCACCGAGGAGATGTGACTGGAAGGTTGTTTGGGTCTTGGCTCTGGGGGCCGGAATGCGGGGTTACCCAGGCCGGGGGCTGCTGCTGCACGCCTGCCCCCCGCCCCCCCCCCCCCCCCCCGGCCTCCCTCGCAGGGCAGGATCCTGGTGACCTCTGTTTCTTTTTTAGCAAATCCTTGCTCTCACCAGCTCTGGCTCTTGGTGAGATGAGATCATTTGTAAAATATGCTTCCTGGCTGGCCGGGGCTCCCTTACTGTGTCACCTGCAGCTGCCCATTTGCTGGGAGCCCCAGCTCCCTCAGCTGTGGCCTTCCTGCCTTTGTTGTTTACAGTTCGGGTTTTGGAAGCACACATCCTTATATAGGGTGTCAGCAGGGCGCAGTGGGCGGGCATGAAGGTGTCTTGTCTGGAAGTATCGGAGGCTTGTCATTTGGGGACATGAACTCTGGGACCGGCACTCACCCCTGTCCACACGGGATCAGCGGAGTAGGGGAGGGCATTTGGGACCCTGACCTGGGGCTCCTGGGGCCCCACCACATCCCCAGTGTCTGCTTGCTGGGCCTGGTCCCCCTTGGAGCACTTGGCAGCCAGAACCCTGGGCTCAGGTCTCCTGGGAGAATGCCCAGCCCAGGCTGTGTGACCTTGAGTAAGGAACCGGTCCTTCCTGAGGCTATCCTGCTACAGAGTAGCATCCTCTGCCTCCTCCGAGGAGCTGGAGGCTGAATGTGGGCAGCCCGGCCTTTCTGCCTTCACGCCGGCTGGGGCTGGCCTGGGGGCCGTTGGGCCAGTGAAGTGACTGAATCCCAGTGAGGCTCATTACCCTTTAAGAGGAGGCCACCATGGAGTCTCCTGGGAGAACGAGAGGCAGGCTTTTCTCCAGACGTTGTTTGCAGGAACCCACGGGGGGGAGAGGCTGCTCTGGGTCTCTCTAAAGGAATCTCCCCTCCCCCAGTGCGGGGCCCTGGCATCCAGGAGGGCACAGGGCCATGGACGGCCGCGAGCTCCTGGGCCCGCCCAGCTCCTGCCCCTGTGCCTGGGAAGCAGGCAGTGCTAGGGGCGGGGAACAAAGGGGCCTGAAAGTGCCCATATATAGTCACTGGGGTGAGCAGCAAGCCATACTGCAGGGATGTCTCCCAAGCCCAGTCTGGCCGGCCCCAGCCCAGCCACCGGGGCCCCGAGGGCAGCCTGGCCTGGGGGCTGGTGGTGGCCTCCCTGGTAGTCTGTGAAGGGGTAGAGCATCAACCTCAGCATAGTCATGCCTCAAGAAATGTTTGTTGATTGAAAATAAAAGTCTCCCCAGCCCTCCATAGTCAGGCTTGAGTACATTTCAGGAGCTGGTGTTGGAAACTAGAGGCTGGAAACCAGGCTGTGCTGCTGGTCACAGCCGTCTGGGGTCCCTCACGGAGGCCGTTGAGAGCTGGGTGCCTGCTGAGAGGAGACTCGCTAGCAACCCAGCCCCCACCCCACAAAATACTAGTGCCTCCCTCATTACAGTGACACTTTAGATGCTCCTCCCCACCCCTACTGTCCTGGAGCCTTCTTCCAGTTGGCTGGTGTTTTCTGGAAGAGTTACCTCCTCACTCTTGGGCACGCCTGGAGTCAGGGGGCAGCTGTGGGCCTTCCTTGGTGCTTCTGGGGCGATCTTTGAGGGAGTTAGCGCTGGCCTTGCCTTTGGATCGGAGCAGAAGTTGTCCTGCTCCTTTCTCCTCCCAGGGTCCTCCTGAGGCATCCCCTCTGGCCAGGGGCCCCACCCAGGCTGGGCATCTGCCCCGGGGGATGTGCCCATCTATCTCCCTTCTACCACCCAGTGGGTATCTGTGCCAAGAAAGGGGAAGTAACCATCTTTGCTGCATTCCTGACTTTTGTGCTGTTAAAAAATCAGCGTTAACAGAGTTTTGCTCATTTAATTTCATTTCCGTTGCACAGCTAAGCGCCTTTGTTAAATTTTGTATATTGATACTTTTTGTTGTTGTCAGCAGTTTTTTCTTTCTTTTTTTTTTTTTGGATATAAAGCCATTAGGGTGAGAGAAGATTAAAAAGATACATTACAATTAAAATGTTAATGAAATCCGCATCACACAACTTTGAAACCCTTTAGGCATTAATCTTGCCTGTGTCATGTCCATTAACTTTGGCTATTCTTATTCCACACTGACCCCTGCTGAGAGATTTGTGCTATAATTGGATTTTTTTTTTTAATAAAAAAGGAAAAAAAAAGCTTTTAAGAAAATAGAGGTTGAGTGGTCGGCCGTGGCTCCTAAATGAAGAGGGAAAGTAGAAGAACATGACTCACTCTACTGGGGCTGGGGTCCCCCATTATGAATGGGGACAAGGGTCCCTCAGGGCCTCCCCCAACTGTGGATGTGCCAAGGGGTGTAGAGGTACAGGAGTTGGGGGAGCCTCAGAGGAGGGAGGGCACCCCAAGGCTGAGTTCACCTTCTTGGGGAGAGGCCTCCAGCTCTGGGGGAGGGGCTGACAGAAGCCCCCCCACTAGGCGGGGTTGGGGGGTGACATGGAGGCTCAGGTGGAGCAGAACCTGAAGGGCCTTGAGTTCTTTGAAATCTGTACCTCCACCCTTCGCCTGGAAGTCAGGCTTCGGTGGGTGCTAGGTTTCCAGCAAGGGGGGTGGCTGTGGGGAGGCGGAGCCCCCTTGTCTCCCTCCTAGGGCCGTAGGGACCTCAGGCAGACGTGGACCGTGGGTCCTCTTTTGAGGTCCTGGGCCCTGGCCAGAGCCTGGCTCAGATCTGGGTGGGGTCTCCAGCTGGGAGGGTCCCCTGGCAGGGGGAGGCTCTGGGTGGGGGCCTGGGGGTAGCCTGTGGCTACCGCCCCGCTGGTTCTCCCGGGCTGCAGTGCTGCAAACGTAACCCGCGGCACCGGGAAAGCTGGTCAGGTGGTTGGCAGCGGGGCTGCAACAGACAGATTTCGTGTCTGTGTGTTTTTGCAACACCTTTCTATAAAGGGAAACATAATTTAAAATATGATTACTTAGTGTTGTAACAGCCGCCTCAGCCGCTCCACGCGATGCCGAGATCATTATCAGAGGCTGATATTAACTTGCAAAGAATATTATGCAAATTGCCCGCTGTCTCCTCCGGGAAACCTTCTCCCAGGATGCCTGGGGCTGGGCTGGCTCCCCTCGGGGCTTGGGGTAGGTCCCTTTGTGGGACAGCCCAGCCCTTCATGCCTAGGCCTCAGCCCTTGTCTGTGGCTAGGGGACCCTAGGAGGCATGACACAGTGGGTGAGGAAAGACCAAGTCCTTTGCCTCCCTGTGTCTCAGTGACCCCAGACCACGACACCTCCTGGCCAGCTGGGTGGGGGCCTCAACAAGGCCGCTGTGGTTGGGATGGCAGTGAGGCCCCTGCTGATGGTTAATCATGGCTGACTGCGGTGGTCACCGGACCTGGGTCCTCACGAGCCCCAAGTGCCCCCGAGAAAGGGTCCCTGGCCACAGACTGGGCCGTGTCCATGCACAGTGGCTCGTCCTGCCGACTGACCACTGTGGCTTTGCAGCTTCCAGGGGCTCAGGGGCAGCTACCGGGAAAGATGTGGGCGGTGGCTTGGATCCAGCATTGCCGTGTGGACTCAAATTTGTGCCCTGGAGGAGAGAGGCAGGGAGTGGGGTCTGAGGGTCCCTCGCACCCTGCTGAGTACAGTGTGTGACCTGCCCCCGTCATCCCTTCCAGCTGGGCCTGGTGTGGGCAGTGGGACAGTTCCCAGCTTGAAGATTCTCCCCAGAGGCTCCGTCCCTCTGTAAGGGAGCTGGACAGAGCGTGTGTAGAGCAAAATTCCCCTGATCCCGCAGAGCCAAGGGGCTGCTGATGCTCTCTCTGAACCAGGGTCCTCCTGGAGACCGTACAAGCCCGACAGTCCCCGAATACCGCTCACCTCTGTGCATGAAATGACAGCCACTGGGGGTGCCCATTTTCCAGGTCACCTCTGAAACCTCAGCAGAGTCCCCAGGGGGGAAGCTGGGCCTGCCTGGGCCGTGACCGGCCTTGGGCAGCAGACAAAGGACAGGGAGGGCTTGCCCTTCCTTTAGCAGCTCAGGCTGGGGAGGATGGGGTGCTTGGGGCCTTGACAGGGATCTTGCTGGTGCCGTCCTGGGCTGTCCCCAGCTGAGCAGCCACTTCCGGGGTTGGAGAGCAAGTTCTGTCTTGGGATTTGAGCCCCATTTCCCCAGTGCCGTGGTGGAAGCGGGGCAAACGCCGTGGCCTCCCTGGGTCTCAGTTTTCCCACTGTGAGCTCCGAATGGGGTACAGTACCCTGCTTTCTGGTCACCGGGAAGGTCTTGGGCCAGTCCAAGGCAGACCCAGAGAGGACTCCCAGGCGGCCCCAGAGGCTGCGGGGCCTTTCCCCAGCCAGGCCCTTTGTGGGCTGGCTCTGCTGCCCTCCCTTCCTGTGGGGCTGGCCCGACCCCTGCGAATGCCATTCTAGGGGTCCCCGTGAGGGTCCGCCAGCTCCAGGAGGGCAGGGTGTCTGCACCTGTACAGGTGACAGGCCGGGAGGAGGGAAGCGGCTTTACCAGCACCCTGGGGTTTGTTGGAGGAGGGCAGGGTATCCATCTCCTGGGGCCACCATGACAGAGGCCACAGGTTTGGTGGCAGGAAGCCTCAGAGAGTGCTCCTGTCCCAGTTCTGCAGGCCCGGAGTCGACACTGTGCATCTTCAGGGCTGGTTCCTCCAGGGGCTTTGAGGGAGACTCCATCCCACGCCACCCTCCACCTCCCGAGGCTGCCATTGTCCTGGGCCTTTCTTGGCATGTGGGAGCATCAGCACCGTCTCTGCCTCCGCCCTCACACGGCCACCTTCCTTGTGTGCATCTGTGTCCAGACTTCTCCCTCCTATAAAGATGCGTGTTAGGGTCCACCCTACATCCAGGATGATCTCATCTTACCTCCTTTCACTAATGGTATCTGTAAAGACCCTGTTTCCAAATAAGGCCACATTCAAAGGGTCAGGTAGATGCGAACCTCCCGTGTGGTGTGGGAGGGGCAGAAAGCCTTTAGTGCGTAGAGGGCACTGGGGGGGCTGGCTCTGCACTTGCCCAGGACAGTAGGAGGAGCCAGGCACAGACAGCAGCTGCTGCTGGGATGGCACCTGGATGGGCGTGAAACCAGTGCAGCTGGCCAGCTCCAGGCCCAAGCTGAGTGGGGGTCGTGGGAGGGAAACGGGGCCACTGGTCGGGGAGGGTTTTCCTAGGAGTTGGCTTTGTCATCTGCGGTTATGTAAGTTTGGGAACAGGATTCGTGTTAATTATTGTAACCCAGTTTAGGTGGTGAGTCCATGTCATAGGAAGTGGCCTGAAAATGACAGTGTGTGGGTCACAGTGGAGCCCGGGGTGGGGCTGTGGCTGGGTGCTGGCAGGCAGACGGCTGTCAGGAAGCTGGGGGCACGTGACATCCCTGGGGCCCAAACCAAGCCACACCTCAGGGAAGCCCAGGCGTTCCCAGATCTGGGACCTCGAGAGCCAGGCCTGGTGCCGTCCAGACCAGCAGCTGCCTCAGGGCTCAGCCCTAGGCCTCACCAGGCTCCTGATGATGCAGGAGAACAGAGGCACCCCTGCCCCCAAACCCTTCGAGCTCTGAGTGGGAGGCCTCGGGGGGTGCGTGCCCTTCATCCTGTGCCCAGCTGCGCGGCGTGGGGGTTCTCTCATGGGAAGGCCAGCACTGCACTTTGCTGCTCGAAAGGCCCGTGGAAGGTCCTGGCCACATTTAGGGAGTGGCTTCTGAAGGTTTTTAGAATGTCCAGCGAGGGTCCCCAGGAGTGACTTGGTTTTCTCCAGCCCGAGGTGAAGGGCCTGGAGGCGACTCCTGCCCGTCAGAGCTGCCCTGTGTGGTGCCCGGCCTCTGGGCTCTGCCAACCCCTCCCATCGGAACTGCCCTGCATGGCGCCCGGCCTCTGGGCTCTGCCAACTCCTTGTCCCAGGCCTTGTTTCCACAGTGAGTCCAGTATTGTGGAGGGACCTACCCCACCTGGCTGCGCAGCACTGGCAGGTGGGGACTTTGCTTCAGTTGTTTAAGAAAAAAGTAAAAGATAAAGCTATTAAACTTACAGAAAAATGGTACATGTCGTACAAAGAACATTTTCCCGAACCATTTGAGAGTAAACCTCCCCTGTGTACCTGTGTGTCTTGCTCCAGTGTGGGCTGAGGGCTGCCTGCCACCCGCCCCCTGGCAGCTGCCTCCCAGGCCCCTCCCGGCTGAGGGCTGCCCGCCACCTGCCTGCACCTACCTGCACCCACCCCCTGGCAGCCGCCCCCTCCAGGCCCCTCCCAGCCTTACACCAGCAGATCCAGTGCAGACCCCACAGTGCAGTTACTTGTTGAGTCTCTCTAAATTTAATTTAAAAAAATTTTTTTTTTGAGATAGAGTCTTGCTCTGTTGCCCAGGCTGGAGTGCAGTGGTGGAATCATAGCTTACTGCAGCCTCAAACTCTTGGGCTCAGGTGATCTCCCCGCCTCAGCCTCTGGAGTAGCTGGGACTGTAGGTGCGCATCCCCACACATGGCTGATTAAAAAATTCTTTGTGCACCACCACATCTGGCTAATTAATTATTTTTTTTTTTTAGATGGAGTCTCACTCTGTCACCCAGGCTGGAGTGCAGTGGCATCATCTCAGCTCACTGCAAGCTCTGCCTCCCAGGTTTACGCGATTCCCCTGCCTCAGCCTCCCAGTAGCTGAAGTTACAGGCCCCCGCCACCACGCCCGGCTAATTTTTTGTATTTTTAGTAGAGACGGGGTTTCACCCTGTTAGCAAGGATGGTCTCGATCTCCTGACCATGTGATCCGCCCGCGTTGGCCTCCCAAAGTGCTGAGATTACAGGTGTGAACCGCCGCACCCAGCATTAAACAAATTTTTTTGGGCCGGGCACAGTGGTTCACACCTGTAATCCCAGCTACACGGGAGGCTGAGGCACAAGAATCACTTGAACCCTGGAGGCGGAGGTTGCAGTGAGCTGAGATGGCACCACTGCACTCCAGTCTGGGCGAAAAGAGCGAAACTCAGTCTTGCAAAAAAAAAAACAAATTGTAGACATGAAATCTTTCTATGTTGCTTAAGCTATAAAATCAGATTTTGAAAAACTTTCTGATTAATTATACGTAACGTTTACCATTTTAGCTTTTCCAGTGGAATGAAGCCTGCGCATTTTTGTGCTGCCCTCACCACCATCTCTGGAACTTTTTCATCTTCCCGAACTGAACCTCTTTCCCCATCAGACACAAACTCCCCATCCTTGCCCCAGCCCCTGGCAGGCACTGTTCTACTTCCTGTCTCTGTGGGCCTGCCTCCGGGACTGCATGTGAGTGGAGTCCCACAGCAGGTGCCCTCGTGTGACTGGCTCATTTGCTGCACACCATGTCCCCACGGCTCCTCCGGGTTGCAGGGAGTGGCGGAGTCCGTCCCTTCTCCAGGCTGTATGATGTGTGTGTGTGTGTGTGTGTGTGTGTGTGTGTGTGTGTATGCGCCCACCGCCATTTCCTTTGACTGTCACCTGTCAGCGGCCCCCGGGGCCACTTGCCTCTTGGCTGTCGGGTGCTGCTGCTGTGGACGTGGCATGCGCGTCTGTTTGGGTCTTGCTGTGTCTCTGGGCTCCTCCAGCCTGGTGTATTCTGTGGCCTTTCCATGGCCTTCATGACCCTGACTCTGGGGTCCAGGCCAGTTGGACAGATTTGACCCCAGCCTCGAGGTGGGTTTGTCTGTGGCCTCCTGGTGATTCGCGTCTTGGGTGAGGACGTCAGAGATGCTGTCTCCTTGGATGTTGCCCCACCAGCTGGAGACCAGATGTTGCATAGGAAGTGTCTGTGTGATGGGTGAGTCTCGGAAGCAACTCTCCAGCAACCCCGCCTTTGGTGAAGGCCCCAGGTGTGCACAGGGGCAGGGCTGGACACAGGAGGGGCTGGGGGAGGGGTCGGCTACCCAGGACCAGGTCTGGGTGTGGAGGTCTTTGGCCTGGGAACAGGAAGGCTGCAGGTTGGTGCGTGGTGATGAGGGTCTCATCAGAACCCACTGCTCCCGGAAAGACAGGTCCCCTCCTGGCTGGATCCTTGTCCCTCCGGTGTCCCTGGAGCCACTGTGAGTGAGGGACACCCCCGGCTGGCACCGCCGTCCCCACCTCCCCACTCTTTCTTGGGCTGTGGGGCTGTAGAGGAACTAGGAGATGGGGTTGTGGCCAAGTCTTGGGTTTCCCCACTGAGTGATGAGGGAGAAGTTGGGGAGGGGCAGAGAGGCTTTTTCAGCTATGACCGCATCTGTCTCTGGGCTCCAGAGCTGCCAGGGCCGGCCGGGTTCTTGGCGGACATCGTCTGTCTGAGAAGATCTGCCTTCAACCCAGCCGGGCCCGGGGTCCCCTCAGCAGCGGTCTAGGCCACACCGATGGTCCTGTAGGTGAATGTCGTGGGCTGCCAGAACATGGCCCCACTACCAGGTGGGGGGCGGGGAGGCTTGAAACAGCAGGAATTTCTTCTTGCACAGCCGTGAAGGCCAGAAGCCTGAGGCTACAGTGTCTCGGGGCCCCCGCCTGCCTCCGCAGCGTGGTGCCGGCTGCCTGTGGTGCCCTAGGCTCATGCCCATCTCGTGCCCGTCTCGTGCCAGTCTCAGCCTGGTCTCTGTGCGGCGCTCTTCCTAGGTGTCCATGTTTTCCCTCCTCAGAAGACACCTCCCGACCTGCCCTAAGTCTGGGAAGCTCTCACGTGAACTTGATCTTATATCTGCAAAGACCCTGGTTCCAAATACAGTCACATTCGAGTTTTGGGTACATGTGGATTTTGGGGAGATGCTATTCCTAGTACAGGGGTGAAGGCCAAAGCGCCCACCTGCCCCACAGAGACCCACTCCCTCTTCTCTGTGGCTGCCTGCTCCCCAATCCAGCCTGGGAAGGAAGGGAGGGCGGTGCTGCCTCCCTGACCAATGAGATGACCCCTGTGTGCCTAGGCTCAGGTTGGGGTGGAGCGCTGACCGTGCCTGGACTCAGGAGAGCAACTCCCCAGGGGCTGACCCCCGCCAGCTCCCCTGAGCCCTGTGGCCACTGGTTCTTCTGTTGGGTGTGTGTGATGCCCACAGTCTCTGCTCCAGCAGGGTGGCCCCGTTTCTGCGTCGAGGAAGAGGACCCTCGGGTTTCTGTTGCGGTGCTAGAAAGGTTCTGCCCTGTGAAGTGCTCGGCCGTCAGATCAATCTGGTCGCTTTCACGTGAGTGTAGATGTCTAATGGGGCAGAAGTTATGGCAGCCGTAAAACACGGCGTCTTCCCCCTCGCCCTGAAATCTGGCAGAAGTGAGTCAGGCAGCACAAAATCCTAGGCATTGAGAGGGCCATGCACGGTGGTAAATGAGCAGAAAAATACCCTCAGCTGCTTATGGAAGAGGGCGTCTGTCTTTCCCCAGGGGAGAGGGAAGGCAGTCAACACCCAGACAACAGGGCGGCTGTGGGATCCGCTAGCCAAGAGCCAGCCCCACCCGCCAGCGAGAGGGGGCCGTGATCTAATGGTGCACACACTGGACTGTGGGCTGTGCCTCTGTTGGGGTTGGGTGCTTCGTGGGAGGCTGGTCCGAGGAGGCAGCGCGGGCCTGGCGGGGGGAGGGTCTCCGTCAGCTCAGCAGCACCTGCTAAGATGCCTCGGCTCTACCTGGTTTTGTTTGTCGGGCTCTGCGGGCCAGACCCAGTGCTTCATGGATGGTGACCCCACCGAGGTGAGGGCCACTGTGAGCTCGGCCCTGCACACACCTGCCCAGACCTCTCACCAGCATGGTGGGGAGACAGGTGAACCTGAGCATCCCAGAGGCCCAGCCCCCGGCTCAGCGCGTGGCACAGGCCGGGCAGAGCCGGGACTTGGCCTTGGGGTGGCCTCTGCTTCCCAAGCCTGTGTGGGAGCCAAGGCTCCCCGCCCCCTTCCATCAGGCCATGGCATCCTGGCCACACCGATGGTCCTGTGGGTGAAGACCCTGGGGAGACGGGCAGAGGGGACATCCCTGCCTGAGCCCTACCTCTCCCTTCTGCTGGGAGTCCTGGGCGTTCACCTGCTTTAGTGATGAGCTGACCCAGGGTCCCGGCAGGTCGTGTTCGGGCGGAGAGTCTTTGGAGAATGTCTGGTGCCCCCATTTTGTGAAAGGAGAAATGGGCCCAGGGAGGTTGGGAGGCTCTGGCCAGGGCAGATGGGCCTTTGCTGCAGCCTGGCTCCCGCGACAGCTCCACCCTCATCTCCGAGTTCTGCAGGGACCTGGGGTTTCGGGGGTGCTGCTGCGGGTGGGCTGGGCCGCGAGGAGTGGTGCAAAGACAGCAGGGGTCCGGTGGGCGGGGGTGGGGGCTGGCTGCCCTCCCCGCCTTGCCCTCGGCCTGGTGTTGCCTGGTTACCTGGGCCAGGTGCCATCCAGGTAGAGGGAGCTTGGTCAGGGGCCAGCTGCTGCCGCTACTGGGTGGGGATGGCGCCCCGGGGTCTGAGCCGGGAGGGGCTGTGTGTGTTCCTGGCCTGGGGGCTGCAGCTGCCCTCCTTGGGCCCTTGGCTTTTCCCAGAGGCTTTGGTTCATCCTCACTTTAACTGCGCTTTCGTAATAATTACACCGAAACCCAGCAGCTGAGAGGCCTTTGCAGAGATTCGGCAGCTGTGATTACAGCCACTGATTTCCAAGAAACGTCACGAGGGAATTCTGTTACAGCCCGAGGTGGAAGCGGACGCCCAGCACCGCCTTCCCGGGCACCCCGTGCTCAGAGAGCAGGTCCGAGTGCCGAGTTCCAGCTGGGAGGACGCGCGGAGGATGGGAACCATGGCTGTGAGCGGGCGGGGCCGGGCCATGGGGTGCCCAGTGGGTGGCTGGCTTCACCTTGGTTGGGAGAGAGTGGTGTGCAGGTTGTTTCAGTCACTCTGCAGGCCGAGCCCAGGTACGCCGACCCCTGCCCTGTCCTGCAGAGCCCCCAGTGCCCGTCGGGCCTGAGTCCACCTGGCTCCTTTCCCTGGGTTTCCAGCGGCCTGGGCAGCTGGAGAGTCCCGAGGTGGCCATTGGGGGTCCCTTTGGTCTGGCCTTCCTCCTCTGGGAATGGTTTCCTGTGTTACGGGAATATGGGAAACACGTGTTTCTTCTCCCCACAGCTGTTTGTGATCCGTGATGCTCTGGGGATGAAAACTTCCTCCATCACCTCCATTAGTCTGATATGCTTGGGGTGGGGGACAGCGGGAGGGGCTACTACCTTGGGCCTGTCTGTCCCAGGCCTGTGTGCCCCCGACCTGCTCTCGAGTGGCTGGCACCCTAGCACGCAGGGGCGGCTCTGCCAGGGGTCTGATGCAGCTGGCTGGAGTTTGCGCTGGGCACGGGCCGGCCTGTGGTTGTCTGCCGTCTGCTCTCCCTGCATCCTCTGCAGTGACTCCGCTGGGGTCTGGGTGTGTGTCACGGCCCCCCGTCTCCACGTGTCCAGAGAGGAGGAGACCCCCAACTAACCCACACCCCACGGCCTCCGAATCAGATAAGAGCTCCATGGAGTGTCCTTGTGGGCTGATTCTGTGCGGTCTGTGGGGTGGGGGACGGTGCACTAGCAGTAGCGTTGGAGTTTTTTTTTTTTTTTTTGCGGGG